>NW_017309237.1:0-263 GCF_000935625.1 Nanorana parkeri | reverse complement strand
GACATTTATTTTGGTATTTAAAAATTATAACATGATCATTCATTTTCCACAGACAGTTTCAACCACCAGCGGACCGATCGAATCCCACGCGGTCGCCTGTGTGCCGTGGTTATGCGCTGCTGTGGGATTATTGATGATGTTGTTGATCATCTGCTGGAGCTACGGAGGTCACTAGGGGATGTCATGGATGAAATCAATAAGTTGGAATAAACACAACCTTGCAAAGGACTTGCATTTTGCCATGTTGGCATGTTAATGTTCAT
>NW_017309236.1:76879-86056 GCF_000935625.1 Nanorana parkeri | reverse complement strand
TGCTTGGCGAGTTTTGCTCTGAGCTTCCATCTCTGCTTGTCTGAGCTTCCATCTCTGCTTTGCTAGTAGCTGTGCCATGACACAGGAAGTACTACACACAGGAAGCAGGAAGGGGCGTACACTAGGGGAAAATACATCGTTACATGAGAAATAATCACAGAAAGCATGTTTGTTACAACAAAAGGCCACTAGATGGCAGCATAGGATAATACATTAATTTAGCTATGAGAAAATAGTTAGGCAAATCACACTATATAAATTCTAACCTATATAACAATGCTAATATTAACTGAGGCTATGCATCTCATATTCTATGTCCCTATTGGGGCGGCACAGGTAATTTTATTAACAGCTTTACACAGCAAGCAGCAAATAAAATTTTGATCTTCTTTACTTATCTATTATCAATTCTAGATGAGTTTCTCCTTTTGCAGAATCTACAGGGATATGGGAAGTGTTAGAGCAAGATAAATACACACACTCACACACATAGGTTGAACTGGATGGACCTTGGTCTTTATTCAGCCTTACAAACTATGAAGTAATGCTAATATGTATATGATTTTTTTTTTTTAGCTACCTCTTATTTTTTTCTGTATGTGGGGGTTGGGGGGAAATTAGAATTCTGATATTGGAATCCCTTTGCAAAATCCTGGGCTTCCTTTTGTACATATTTTTTTCCAACTTCCATAAAATATTTCCCAGATGTATCCTGGTAGGGCAAAGGCAAGACAGTTAAATTAGCTCCAGATCTTTCTGTTTATCCTTTGCTGTATAAGCGACAAAGAACTGTGGCGTTCCAGCCATGTTTCTTCCAGGGGATGCACAAAGAGGAAGTGAGAGAGCCTGAAGAACCAGGAGAACATTTACTGTGATGGCTTGTTGCTTGCACTGACTGACTTGATCACATCTTCAGTCAATCATTCCTACTTTTGTGTATTGCTTTCACATATCTGATTCATTAGCTATGAGCCCTGTACAGAGGTTGTGTTTACCATAAGGCAGGGGTGACTATATTTAAACAGAGTTCAGGAATCTGCCAGTTAGGAGTTGAAAGGCAAATGTTATCGTTGTAGTTTTCTGGAAAAAGGGATAATATATAAAACACGGAACAAATGAAGGTATCAAAAAGAAAGAGGAGCAAAGACTGACCTATATAATTGGGCACGCATGTACATCGATGAAATATGAATAATATATATAATGGTGAGTGACATTTTTTGTCAAACATTGCTGAAGAAAGATATATTAGTTCTTACCTATAGGGGAAAAAAGAGAAGATTCTGTGAAGACTGAATGAGGAGACCTCTTTTTCTTTTTGTAATGATCTGATCTATTAATTATTCAATTTTTTTCAAACAGGGATTGTTTTTTGCCATTTCAGTTAGTGACTCTTTCATGGATTAAAGTTTATCAGATAACTAATATATTGTCAGTAGGATTATCACACCTATGACAAACAGATGCTGATTTCAAGGAATTGGCCGAAATTTTAACAGTGGGTGACCCTGCTGGGTTGACAAAAGTTGGCTACTCAAGGAGGAGCCAATCAGCTGCATTCACTGTTCGGTCATTCTGACAGCAGTTGGCTTTAGTAGCAGTATCTATTCAACTTGCTTGTCGCACTCCTTAACTAATGTCCTGGGTAATAGGGCAGTGCTCACAGTGACTGCGGACAGGCCCGGCGCTAGCGCAAGGCAAGTGAGGCGGGTCAGGGGGGCGCAAAATTGCACCTTGCCCACCTTGACTACAATCCTAGCACCGGCCCTGACTGCGGATGGTGCTGCCAGTATCAGCAAACGTGTATGGATGTCACCAGCACACTAAAAATCCTTTTAGGATCACAAAATGTTCATTTATTGAAGATTCTTGTCATAAAACAAGCGCTTTCTGGGCCGATCAGCGCTAAGCCTGATGAAGGGACCCTGTGCGGCCCCGAAAACGCTTGTTTTATGTTAGGAATCTTCAATAAATGAACATTTTGTGATCCTGAAAGAATTGTTGGTGTGCTGGTGACATCTATACACATTTTCTTTAGTAGCAGTGGACCCCAAATGTAAAAAGACAAGAGTTCGGCAGGGGGGGCATTCTAACAGAGTGAATAGAGGAATCTGATTTATTTTGAATGAAAGAGACTGTTAGGCTGGGTTCACACCTGGGCGTTTTTCAGCGCTGATTGAATCGCTGAAAAACGCTCATCAAGTGAAAGCCCATAATTTCCTATGGGCATGGTTCCTACCTGGGTGTATTGCAGCCCGTGGAAACGCGTTGAAAAACGCCCTATGCCCAAACAAGTACAGGAGCTTCTTTGGGGCGTATTTCAGCGCGTATCCATTGTTATTCCCGAGACATGACATAGTTAGTCCACGCCAGGGCTTACTGTGCAGTGCCTTTAACCCTTTCACTGCCAAGCTCTGTGTTCCGCTTTTCAGGTGGCCAGACCATTTTTGCAATGTTTCACCTTTTTTAAATTTTTAACTGCAGCTTTTAGAGTTTGTAAAAGATCCCCCAAACCATACATTGTCTGAAATCACAGGACCAGTAGTATAAAAAGATGGTTTTACTAATTTTGTAGATCCCGCAATAATTGCGCAAATGTTTATCAAATAAATATTAATTTGATAAAAATACACAAATAAATCGATAAAAGCACACTAAAATCAGTATCAGTGCGCACCAAAAGCACTTTTCTGAGTAAATCTAAAAGATAACACTGTATTGCGTTAATAAATAACAAATATTAGTAAATTGTAAATTGCGCCTTTTTTGCGAAACGGTAAAAAAAATGAAGGAAATGTTATGAAACATTTATTATCGCCCCAATTTTTTTGTAAAATATAAAAGACAGGGTCACGTCGGGTAAATAGACACCAAACATGTGAATCCCTAAAATTGTGCCAGCCGCAACTACCACACCCACAATTGGCCATAGGCGACGCAGTAAAAGCTTTGACCGCTCATCAGTTTGGTGTTAACAGTGATTGATGGCTCTAAAATTGTTGCTCTCACTCCAGCGTTCACGGTGATATGTAACATGTGCGGCACAGTGGGTGCAATTGTCTTTTTCGCACGTAGGGCTCTAAGACCCCTAATGTCACCTAGGGACCCCCAGAGAAGCTGATGAAGCAGAGATCTGCTTCTCCAGCTTCTCCCCGGCTTCTGTGGCTGGGAATGACAGCTAAATGCGGAAGTGATGTAATATACATCACTTCCTGCCTTCTGACACCTGAGAGGAGATCAGAGGTAGATCGTGTACTGAACTCCCTTTGATCTCGGGTGACGAAGCTACCGTGCGGGTCCCGGCCCGCACAGAGCACAGCGTATCTCGGGACCGGCGATGGCGTGGGGGGGGGGGGGGCTGCACACCTACACAAAATACAAGCAATCAGGCATCTCTACAGATGCTTGCATGCTTGTATTTAAACAGCCATCGCTGGCTGTTTACATTAACTGTAGTTATCCCACTCGCCGTGCACAAGTGGGGGCAGGGAGGGACATCTTAAAATGCCCATTCACATCTACAAAGCTCCTGTCCGACCGTTTAGGTACAGCCAATGGACGGGAGGTGGTTAAAAGGAAAAAAAAATAAAAAATCAAGCACTGCGATGTGTTCTAACAATGCACCGCAATGCATGTGCATGACGTACACCACAATATGGTGCACACTGTTGCACGCGTATGTTATATGTGTGTGTGTGTGAGGGTTTTTTTTTTTTTTTCTTTTTTAACTATTTATTTTTATTTTTGAATTGAGTCCTCAGTCTGTTTTTAGTGCATCCCCAGCACTGAATGAACAGGAAGCACTCAGTACAGGGGCTTTCTGTGAATTTGCAATCTGAGGAAGCATAGTAATCTCCTCAGTTATGAATGAATCAGTACTGAGTGCTCCTCTCCATTGATAAACTGAGCACATAGTGAGCTCACTATGTCTCCATTTCTGAATGAACAGGAAGTGATGTAAGCACTTCCTGTTCATTCCTAACTTGGGACATGGCTTACTATGTGCTCAGTTATTTACAAACATTGGAGTTATCAGCACTGATCACTTCAGTGTTTTCTCAGTACAGGGAAGGATCAGTAAATATTACACATATTTACCGATCCTCTGTTCAGCCCGCACAGCTCCGCTCTCTGTCCTAACAGCGGCTCTCCTCACCGCTCGACCTGAATGTCACCGCTCTCTCCTCCGCCTCCCCACCAGCTGCAGCAGTCCATGTCCTCTCCAATCCCCGCTGCATCTGCCAATACAGGCAAGGGAGAGCAGCAGGGATTGGGGGGACACAGATCGGAGCATGGAGCCCAGATTTTTAATGAATAGCTGTCATCAGTGGCTTGTCAGCCGCTGATGACAGCTATTCCTTTATAGGGGACCATCAGGGGGACCCTTCTGTTATAAGTTCCTGGTTGCTGAAGCGACCATGAGCTTATAGCAGAAGGATAAAAGCCAATGAAGTAAGGCATATTGAGGTGGCCAGCTGTAAGCAGTTGTGCTCTGCCATATGCCATACGTCGCTGGCAGGGAAAGGGTTAAATGTTCCAGCTGTTGTTAAAGTCTTATAAGGCATTGCAAGACTCTGAGAGCCACAAGGATGGCTTCCAAAGGGATGGGATTTGTAGATTCACCACAGTTGGAGGGATGAAGTTTGCCTACCCCGTTATAGCACATTTCACTGACAGATTGATTAGTCTGATTTGAAAGGCAACCTTAAAGCACAACCCCATTGGAGAGGTTTCCTCTTACTACTTGTCGGGAGAGAAAATATATATCTCTCCAGCTGGGACACAAGACTGCAATAAAACACTATAATTTCAGTAAAATGGGGAAAGGGTTAGAGTGTCAGGTTACCATTACTTTCTGCGTCTTCCAGTCCCAGCGGCAACTGCTATTTACTCTGTTTAAGTCTATATAAAAATGCTTTTTAAAATTCTATTGGCGTTATAACACATGTGCTATAACACATCACATATATTGTGCTATAACACATCAACAAATCTACAAACATACAGTATAATCAGGTTTGTTAAAAGATCAGTGTTGCAGTCTGCGGTATTATGTAGCACCAAACTCAATAGCAAGCGGCCCTCTTGGCAAGTATGTAATCATAACATAAAATAGGCATATATATCAAGTACAGGCAGCAAGAGAGGTGTCACTTAAAGCCCGGTACTCAGGATGGGAGGGACCGGGGAGCAAAAGGAGGGACAGTCCCGGCAAATCCAGAACAGTTGACAACTATGTAGTTATGTAATTAGCTCTTCAGGACATTAAGTAGATTATCTTATGCCTTACCATACAGAGAAAGCTTGTAACACACTAGATATTTCAGCTGTGTGCCCCCCAATGTGGGCCCCAGTAAGACCACGTGGGCCATGTCTACATTGAAATATCTTCATTTCTTTAAAGTTTCCAGAACTTTTGATTATATATGCACGAATGTTACCAGTAGCTCTTTCATTGCCACAACCTACAATTTAGGTTCTGTAGACCTTTAATTCAAGATGCTTATTATCCCAAAATTCAGACTTCTGATAGACCAGAAATAAAGGAACTTGTAGCAATAGGTGCTTATTACTATAATGGTGTTTAGGAACCTATGAGAAGCCTGGGTGGCTTTTTGTGTCAACATATCAACATAATGTATTTTTGAATAGAGTCCACTGAAGTTAAAGGCTACCTAAAGTGTACATTGATTATCTTATGGAAAACAACAGAAATTTAGCAATTTTAATTGGAACACTGGGAACACATTAAAGGCAGGAGGTAGCCTAATAGCCAAAGCTGAAGCATTTTAAAATGTTTTAAAAATTCCTATTGAGTATTCCTTTAACAGCTACCTAATTCCTTCTGTCTGATCTTACTTTTGAAAATCCAAATGAAAGGAGATAGTAAGGTTGGTTGCTATATCACAGATTAATGACACTCCATTTTCCACCTTTGTAATTCCGGGCATGATGTATTGGGAAGTGTTGGAGGTGGAAGAGCGGCATCTTTGTCAAAGTTTGACTATAAATATATATATCGCACCCTCCAGAACTGTGAAACTTAGACTTCTAAGATAGTTACTTAACAACACTCACCACTTCAATTCTGCAGTCGGTTTCCTGTAGTGGTAATCTTCCAGGTGCTGACAAAAAGGTTCGTTTCCACCTATGATAATACCGGTTCAAAGAAAGCGTTTCATCCACGGGGGGCTTAATCATAGCGATAAGCCCTGTAGGTGAAAAACGTTAGAGAGTTTCTCTCGCTATGGGAAGCGCTTTCTGGTGTATACCGTTTTATGGATTAAAATAAAGTTTGGATTCCTGTGGAAGATCCTTTGAGTGCGGCTTTCTTTGAACCTGTATTATCAGACTTCTAAGAGTCTCACCTGTAAATGTACTTTGTGGACTACAAAGGCATTTCATTATAACTAGAAGTATGCAATATGATCCCTGATGCACTTTCTTCTTCACTGCCCTGGAAGTGATGTCCATCTAACAGTTTTAGTCTTGTTGGGAGGGCACACTCTCTGTAAAGCCCCTGAGAGAAGTACAGCACATTGCAACACTGCTCCTTGTAAGGTTCCTTCCCCACCATTGGAGTGTTTTTTTAGCACACGTGCGCTCTGCTGCACATGAACTCACCACAAAAAACACCCAAAAAGGTGTAAGAAGCATTTCTGCCCCAATACACATCCCTCGGTTATATTGGGGTGCCATACAGAAGGAATGGCACTGCATTGCACCAAAGCATGTAATGTGCATTAGCGAAACATAAAGGTGTAATAGGCCCTAGGACTCCGTGGATGTGTCAGGTAATAGACATTTTTGGCACACATAGGGCATACTACTGAAAATGGTCACCCAGCTGAACCAGTGCCCAAAAAAGGGCTGTTACAGACCAAGGAGGTAAGATCATTTAAAATGTAACATTTTCTCAATTTGACTTCAACAGTGATAATACATTTTAAGGCTAGTGACAGGTGTGCTTTAAAGGCTATGTTACCTTTCTGAGCATGTTTCACGTGACACCCATATTTAGGGTGTCACATAAAACATGGTCAGATCACCGGTGATGTCAAGGCACTTGTAGTCCATTCATTCAGGAAGAGTCTGCAGGAGCCAGAGCACTGCACTTGTAATCCACTGAATACAGTTGCAATACTTTACCAGAGGGTTGGGCAAACTCTGGCCCTCCAGCTATGGTGAAGCTACAAATCCCATTATGCATCTACCTCTGGGAGCTATAACTGTGGCTGTCAGGGTCTTGCGATGCCTAATGGGATTGGCACCACAGCTGGTGGGCTGGAGTTTACCTACTAAACCTGCTTTACTGGCACCAATGCAAAAAATAATAATAATAGTAAATACACTTTTTTTTTTTAATGAAGAAGTGTGCAGTTGTTATTTTTTAAAAGGTGCAATTTCCCTTTAATTTTACAACAAGCAGAGTATCAGAATACAATTGTTGAACACTAACAGGAACATGCACTGCACAGTTTGAGAACTCATTTAAGATCATATAATCCTTTCAGCCTGATTTACTCTAATACATCCTTTTTGATCTTGAGATCACTTCTCTCTTCTACAGCTGTACTTGTAAAACGAGGAGGCTAACATTTAAACTTTAATAAAATAATCTATTAACACAGTCATAAAACAGTCTGTAATATATTTCTGAGTTACCTTGATTACAATCTTGGAACAGATACTTCTCCGAGAAGCTAATTTTGGGGCTTGAATGTCTGATGCTTTTGTGTATTTTACATACAAATAGATCTCTGCATAGCCAAAACATTCAGCAACTGGCAAGAAATCAAAAGGAAACTCGGAGAAAGTACAGCAGTCATCTTACTTGTATTTACAAAGTTCCTAGAATGAAGTCCTAAATCACCCGTTTTATGGTGTATGTTTGGATGAGAGACACAGTTCTTGATGTAGAGAAGGAAGAACTGACAGTGACAAACAATTCTTGGTCATCCTTTGAAAACAGTGGCATTTCCTTAAAGTGACATTAAAGGAGAACTATGGGGTCAGTGTTTTTCCCCATAGTTCTCCTTTAAAGTATCCCCCCCCCCACCCCCCAATGTTAGTGTACGGACTTACACTTAATCCAATGCCTCTTAATCCGATCTTCTTCTTCCATACTGTACTGTGATTTTTCGCTGTCCCTCCAGCACTGGTGCTGGTCTCCGATCCAGTGCTGACTCCTCTGCCCTCCACTTCACTCATGTCCCACGGAGTCTGTGCGGGTGCAAGCTGCTCCATAGACTTACCTTGTGTCTCTCCTCGTCTCCCGGCCGAATATCTGAACTGCGCTTGCAGATCCTTTGCGGCCGCCCGAGAAATTTTCAGATGTTCGGAAGGGAGCTCGCGGTAAAGAAACAGGTTAGTTTAAACCTCTTTCAAAAGGTTTTTTTTCTTAAAAGTTTTTGCATATATATACTGCTCGCTAGCAGTAAATATATGCAAAAAAGTTAGGGTTTAATAACTCTTTAATATTTTTTTACAGCATGCAATGTGCTATGGGTTAATGACATATAAGCATGCTATGAAAATTTTAATTTTGGTTTTATGTTTACATTAATGAGTTAAAGCAGAACTCTGAAGAATATTATTCTTAACCCTTGCAGTGGGGCTACCTCCGCACTGCAAGGGTTAAGTGCCCATTTTTGTCTGGCTTAAAAAATAACAAAGATCCCTTCCAGCCTTTCTCCCCCTCTGCTGCAGTGGTCTAAGATCCCTGAGTCATGTTCTATACACACTGTATAGGATGTAAAGATGCAGAGTTACATAGTTACATAGTATTTGAGGTTGAATAAAGACATTAGTCCATCAAATCCAACCTATTAGGATCTCGTTCTAGGAGTAACTGTACCCCTGTATATTACCTGTACCCCTGTATATTACGGTCCCTTAAAAAATCATCCAAAAGTTTCTTGAACAATTCCACGTTTTTTGCTGAAATCACCGCCTGTGGCAGTGAGTTCCAGACCCTAACCGCTCTAACTGTGAAGAACCCCTTTCGCCCCTTGTGCTGGAATTTTTTTTCCACCAATTTTAAGTGGTGGCCTCTAGTTTTTGTAACGGAGTTAATTTTAAACAGTTTATCGCCAATGTTGCTATCACCATTGAACATTTTGTACATGGAGATCATATCCCCCCTTAATCTCCTCACCTCCAATGTGAACATGTTTA
>NW_017309236.1:20202-76271 GCF_000935625.1 Nanorana parkeri | reverse complement strand
TTCCTTAAGTACCTTGGGGTGCAGGTTATCCGGACCCACTGCTTTGTTTGCATTGAGCATTTTAAGTCTTTGTTGTATCCCGGTTTCCGTCAGCCACTGGGGTATATTTTGAGTTAAACTGGGAGTTTTACCATGTGTGTCAAACCCGTTTCCCTCCTGAGTGTATACTGAGGAGAAAAAAGCGTTCAGCGCCTCGGCCCTCTCCTTGTCGTTTGTGACTAGCTTCCCGCTTTCATCCTTTATTGGGCCTATCTGCTCCTTTCTCACCTTTTTACTGTTAATATATTGGTAGAATTTTTTGGGGTTCTTTTTACTATCTGCGGCGATATGCTTTTCGCACTCAGTTTTAGCTACCCGGATTTCTAGTTTGCATTTTTTGTTACATTCTTTATAGTTAAGGAACGCCAATGCCGTCCCCTCCGTCTTATATTTTATAAATGCCGCTCTCTTGTCCTTGACGTGTTGTTTTACAGTTTTATTAAGCCTTATAGGTTTAGTTTTCGATCTTTTGCTTTTGCTCCCTAAAGGTATACACTTTGAAGTAGCAGTATGTATTGTTATTTTAAAACAATCCCACATCTGGTCTGTGTTTAGGTTGTGAAATAATTTTCCCCATTTTATTTCCCCCACTAGGTTGCGCAGTTTATCAAAGTTGGCCCTTCTGAAGTTTAGGGTTCTGGTCCTTCCAGTACACTTCCCTTTTCTGTGTTCAATAATAAAAGTAATCGCATTGTGGTCACTATTACCCAATGCCTCCCCAATTACAATATCCTCAATTAGCTCTGTATTATTAGTGATAATTAGATCTAGGATGGCATTTTTTCTTGTTGGAGTCTCTACCATCTGGTCCATGAAATTGTCGATACTTGTGTTTAGAAATCGCCCCGCCTTCGCCGAACCCGAAGTTCCATTGGCCCAATTGATGTCTGGGTAATTGTCCTCCTCCCTGTCTAGGATGCGCACTTGACTGTCTTCAGAGGAGTGACCTCTTTCCTTTTAGATGTAGGTATACTGCCGAATCCTGACCAGAGGGTTTTGCTCTTCTATGCTGTGCCATACGCTGCTGTAGCTGCTGTTATGTTTCACCGACATACAATTCTGAGCACTCCTACTTGCACTGAACTGCATACACAATGTTATTCATCTTGTGTTTTGGTGTTGGGTCTTTTGGGTGAACCAGTTGTTGCCTCAGTGTATTGCTGGGTTTAAAGCAGACAGGGATGTGATGTTTTTCAAAAAAACCTGAGTTTTTCAGACAACCCAGCTTCATATGGGATGACCAAATTCTTCCTTTCTTCATGCTTTTCACTCTCACTGGTACTCTTGGCATTCTTTCCTCTTCTTTCTGTTTTGACAAAAGCCCAGCCTGGATACCCGCAGGTTTTAAGGGCCCCCCTGAGGTGTTTGAATTCCTTCGTCTTGGCCTCTGTTCTGGTGGCAATTTTCTCTGCCCAGTGGTGTAGAGTCCCGATGACTTCCAGTTTGTGGTGATTTCTAGTTTGCATTTTTTGTTACATTCTTTATAGTTAAGGAACGCCAATGCCGTCCCCTCCGTCTTATATTTTATAAATGCCGCTCTCTTGTCCTTGACGTGTTGTTTTACAGTTTTATTAAGCCTTATAGGTTTAGTTTTCGATCTTTTGCTTTTGCTCCCTAAAGGTATACACTTTGAAGTAGCAGTATGTACTGTTATTTTAAAACAATCCCACATCTGGTCTGTGTTTAGGTTGTGAAATAATTTTCCCCATTTTATTTCCCCCACTAGGTTGCACAGTTTATCAAAGTTGGCCCTTCTGAAGTTTAGGGTTCTGGTCCTTCCAGTACACTTCCCTTTTCTGTGTTCAATAATAAAAGTAATCGCATTGTGGTCACTATTACCCAATGCCTCCCCAATTACAATATCCTCAATTAGCTCTGTATTATTAGTGATAATTAGATCTAGGATGGCATTTTTTCTTGTTGGAGTCTCTACCATCTGGTCCATGAAATTGTCGATACTTGTGTTTAGAAATCGCCCCGCCTTCGCCGAACCCGAAGTTCCATTGGCCCAATTGATGTCTGGGTAATTGTCCTCCTCCCTGTCTAGGATGCGCACTTGACTGTCTTCAGAGGAGTGACCTCTTTCCTTTTAGATGTAGGTATACTGCCGAATCCTGACCAGAGGGTTTTGCTCTTCTATGCTGTGCCATACGCTGCTGTAGCTGCTGTTATGTTTCACCGACATACAATTCTGAGCACTCCTACTTGCACTGAACTGCATACACAATGTTATTCATCTTGTGTTTTGGTGTTGGGTCTTTTGGGTGAACCAGTTGTTGCCTCAGTGTATTGCTGGGTTTAAAGCAGACAGGGATGTGATGTTTTTCAAAAAAACCTGAGTTTTTCAGACAACCCAGCTTCATATGGGATGACCAAATTCTTCCTTTCTTCATGCTTTTCACTCTCACTGGTACTCTTGGCATTCTTTCCTCTTCTTTCTGTTTTGACAAAAGCCCAGCCTGGATACCCGCAGGTTTTAAGGGCCCCCCTGAGGTGTTTGAATTCCTTCGTCTTGGCCTCTGTTCTGGTGGCAATTTTCTCTGCCCAGTGGTGTAGAGTCCCGATGACTTCCAGTTTGTGGTCTAAAGGGTGGTGGGAGTCAAATTGCAGGTACTGGTCTGTGTGTATTGGTTTTCAGTAGACCTCTATTCCAGCCTCCTTCACTCTTCTACTGTTACTAAACAATCCAAGAAACGTGTCACAGACATACCTAACAAATGTTTTCATACATATCTCTGGTAAACGCCAGCAGTTGTTACTTTAATAAACAATTCCGTTATTAAATGTCGCAGAGTTTTGAAGGTTCTGCATTTCACTCAAGCACACATGATGTTTTATGTCCAGGACTAAAGCAAATTTGAAAATCTCTGTAGTTACATCATTTTAAATGAACTCACCAACAGGCACAACCAAGCAATGTCAGTTCTGTATAAATATTAGTGACAGTAAATATTTGACAATAAATATTTAAAAAGCAAACTGACTGAGTTGATACTTTCCATTAAGGCATATTTCTAACAAAACTTTCATATCATTCACATCAAGGCCTCTAAAATGGCCTGCCAATAAACAACTTGACTGAAAGTCGTAAATGAGCTAAAAGCATACAGCTACTAAAATCCAATTTGTATCTCCAGGTTGTACTTTTTAGAGGAAATCATATATGAATAAATTCAGTGGACTGTAATTAGTTTTAATTTCTAAACTAAAGAAAAATATTTCATATATTGCAGCTTAGCAATGTTGATGTTATTGACCTTGCCATATAATGTCAATAATGTCACTGCATCCCGCCACTTTGCTTATGTCAAGCTGCGGGCAGCGAATTCCCCACCCACAGCTGATTGGGTGGCATGGAAGGAGCTTCTTTCTGTGTTTGGGAGGAGCTCCTTTTGTGCTTGATGGAGCTTAGATTTGGTCCAGTTTGGTGCGAACCTGAGCTCATCCCCATCACCAACCCACCCTGCTAGGAGTATTGACTTTGCTGCACAATACCTCCCAGTTTGCAGCCCTCAGGTACACTCAGGCTGGAAAAAAAGAGAAATTGCTGTAAAAAAACAAAAACTTGCCTTGTGTTTACACATTTTAGACAATTCGATTAGCTTTCTTACTGTCCTGCCTCAGCTTAATGTGTTTCACATGCATATTTGATATACTACACTGTGATTTATATTGTAGAAAACACATTTGCCTTGTTTGTGTCTGCACAAACTCTTCTACCTGGATACGTCAAACTACCACATTATTTTTTGGATATGTATCTTTGACAGTACTTTTATTTTTAGTGTAATAAAACCCCTGCCTTGTTTGTGCTTCCACATTTTAGCCTATTCTACCTGGTCACATTTATGTACTGTCCTGGTGCTGGCCAACTTTGACCAAATCATGCCTAAGGGTCTACAGCTCTGATATTTAAAAAAAAAAAATTGGTATAAGGGAATATGACAGAGGGTTTAGGTAAATCACTCTAATGACCCCCAGCTAAAAGTTATTATCTAAAAAAAAAGGAAAAGACCCCAATTATTAGAGAAAAAGTAGCTAATGTGTTGACAGTTAAAGAGCTAGGTTTCAATCAGTTATTGCAGACAGATATTGGTCCTTAAAAGGATTTTTTGGTCTACAGATCTGTGCCAGTGACGTGCTCTACCTTCGGTGCTGGGTGACGCATTTCTCAGCCCCGCCTCTAGCACGCTGAAGCCCCGTCCCATCCAGGTGAAGCCCCACCCCCTTTAACCCGGTCACCAAGTAAGTGTGAAGGAGGGAGGAGACAGGAAGGAGCCACCCTGTCCTTCACTTGCTCGTCACTGGGGAGGCATCGAGATCGATGTCCTCAGTGGGTTTTTCTTTTTCGATTGGACAGCTTGGACCAATGGCGCTTTGCCATTGGTCCAAACAATCCACAGAACTTAAGCCTCTAACATAGAGGATACACAGCAGTGGGGAAGCCCGCTGCTGTGTAACCTAACTTAGCTGTCAAAAGTCAGATGCAGCGCTGCCTGTAATTAACAGGCAGTGCTCCATGCATGACAGATTACACAGCAGGGTGGCTTTCCTGCTGTGTAACCTGTCACAAGCTGCTCTGAATGGAGAAGCAGCTGTCAGCTTCACACGTAAAGCTGACAGCTTTTGCCTCAATAATATTAGGTGAGGCTCTGCCCCACCTGCCTCCCCTGACTGCACGTCCCTGATCTGTGCGCACAGGCAGGGCAAGTAAGAAAAATTTATCCCAGCACTGCAATTCAAAGAATTCAAGAAGAATTCAAGCATAGTGACTAATGACTAGCTTTCATGCTCATTCAAAGGAAACTATAAGCTTTTGTGCTTATGTACATTACCCAGATATGTTACATCATTGTCACCATTTAGACAAATGGCCTGTGAAAAAACAATTGCAGCCGGTTATCACTGTAGTGCATGTGGAGAGGGACAGACTGTATATGGGCTGTAGGACATCAGCAGCAGGGCAGCCATCAGAAAATCACACAGCTTTATGACTGGGCACCCGCCACCCTACCAACACTGCACCTGTCCACTGGCTATCCCATTGAGTCCGCCCACTGTAACACTAATTAAAGTTGCAACACTATTACAACTTAATATATGAAACTGTAATGTGTATTCCAATGCACAGGCGACACTGACGCCGCTGGAGTGACGACACACAGGCGACACTGGCGCCGCTGGAGTGATGACGCACAGGAGACACTGACACCTGCCAACCCCCCCACCCAATGGACGCTGTTTAGTGTTTGCACAGCTGCTGTCCTCTGTGCTACCTCTCCCCCCCTCGTTGGGGTACCAGTCAGCCTCAGACACCAGTCTGTCCTCTGCAAAGACAGCAGCTCTGCTCCCGTCTTTCTTCAGTGCTTCGGTCGGCTAAAACATAAGTCCCGCCCCCTGAAAAACCTTCCTGCACGTACAGGAAGTCATCAATTGTACAGAGAAGGGGGGAGCGGGACCATATCAACTGGACTGCACATAATATTTTATAGCATATACTCCTCGGTTGGAGCCCGGGCCCCCCAAGCTGCTGGGGCCCCTTACTTGAATGCAGGCCGTACCACCCCTGATGGCAGCCCTGATCAGCAGCATTAAGATATAACAAACGATTCAAAAAAGGTAAAAACTCATCCTTCCCCCAATTCTCTAAGATACACAGCATGTTTATATACATTAACAGACATGCCGCTCCTACAAGCCCTACACTAATCTCTTTGTGTACAGTTTATCAGCAGTACATTGTCAGCATGGCTGCTGTGACCTCTTAAATAGAGAGGGGGCTGGCTTATACAAAAGTTCCCTTACTGGCCTTTCTGAACCAGCTGACCTAAGTTCACAGGCCAGGCAGTGCAATATGAATGGAAAAAATTTGACCTGGTAAATTCCCTCAAAATCACAGTAGCTGCAAACCCAAACCTTATCCCTAACTGCCACCTTAAAAACAGTTCCAAACTTTGTTCTCTGAACTATGACTCCAAACAGACCAAATCCAGATTTTTATGATGGAAAGGGGAAGGGTTAAAGTCTCTAGGAGGTTTTCACTGCCATCTGTGTTTCTGTTTCTGGGAGATTTTTGCTCACTTCCTTTTGCAATGAGTATGTATCCAAGGAAAAGGAAATGATAAGAATTTCCCCAATAAGCATTACAAAAAGATTTTGATTTAAGTATTCTGTAATCTGATCAGTGATTAGTAACCTTCAGGGCCGCCGTCAGGGGGGTACGGCCGATACCATTGTCATGGGCCCGGGCCACTAGGGGGGCCCGTAGCTCCAAGCCATAATTTTTTGTATTGAATTATATTAAAAGTTAAATTTGCCTGGTCCCGGCCCCCCGCGCTATTGGCATCTTCCCCTGAGCTTAGTGCCTACAGGGGGCGGAGCTTAGTTTTCCAGGGCAGAAGCGCGGAGGAAGAAGCCGACGAGCATGTCTGCTGCTGCTGCCGAGTCCGACTGCCTGGATGGGAAAGGCAAGTGTTTCCCCCTGGTTCCATTCCACAATTTCCAGATATACTGCTAATCCTAAAACCTGGAGCACTCTCTGTTATGTATTTTTCAACAGTCAGACAGAGAGAGGCTCCAGGGATGGTGGGGGATGTAATGTAACAGACAGAGACTGAGGGGAGAGAGAGACAGATCGACGCTGAGAGCTGCTTCTTAGCGTTGGTCGGTCTCTCTCATGCTTCCCTCCCTCCTCTCAGCATGGTCGGTCTGTGTCTCACTCTTTCCCCCCTCCCCTCAGAGAGGAGGTGGGGGGGGGAGAGGGAGAGAAAACGACTGACACTGTGAGAGGGGGGAGGGGGCAGCTGCTCTCCTCTGCTGTTCCTCCTCTGTATTCTGGCAAACAGCAATGCTTTTTTAATATATATATATATGCATGTGTGTGTGGGGGTATTTTTTATGTGTATGGGGGGAGGGTGTTTTATTTTATGTGCAGGGATTGTTTTTTTTTATGTGAGGGGGAGGGGGCGGAGGGAAGAGTATAAGTGTATTAGGCTGCATCAAACCCGTCCTCTCTATTCCCGCATCAAACCCGTCCTCTCTATTCCTGCATCACACCCATCCTCTGCACCCAATCCCACCATCATACCCGTCCTCTGCATCCCTGCACTCCATTCCATCATCGTAACATCCTCTGCACCCCATTCCACCATCATATCCGTCCTCAGCAACCCCATTCCACCATCATACCCGTCCTCTCTATCCCTGCATTCCATTCCACCATCATACCCGTCCTCTCCATCCCTGCTCTCCATTCCACCATCATACCCGTCCTCTCTATTCCTGCATCATACCCCTCCTCGCTATTTCTTCATCATACCCGTCCTCTCTATTTCTTCATCATACCCGTCCTCTCTATTTCTGCATCATACCCGTCCTCTCCAATAACACCAGCTATAGAGGAATACATCAGATCCCAGCAATAGTACATTATAGTGTAATGTACTATTGCTGGGATTTTTTATATTCCTCTGTAGCTGGTGTTATTCTGCATTGCAATGCTGTATAATGTACTATATTGCACACCACACATTTTTTTACTTCCAGCGCTCCAAGCTTGCTCCTGTGATGGACTACAATCTCAGTACAAACTAGTAGTCCATCACTGGAGCCATTTTTTTCTAATCCGATTAATCGAACTTAATAATCGGCTAACTAATCGATTTTGAAATTAATCGTTCGCTGCAGCCCCTAATTTCAACTTCATATATTAAGTTGTAACAGTGCCGGAGGGATGCCCGTGGGCGGACTCAATGGGACAGCCGGGTAAAAAAGCCTGGGGGGGGGGGGGCCCAGGCCTAAAGCTGTGTAAGCTGCCCTGGTAACCTTCATCTTATACACTTTGTTCATTGTGTAGTGTGTGTTGTAAGTAGATTCTAAACTTTATATCTTATCTGATATAAACACAGGTAATATTTGTTAACTCTCGAACATTATTTATTTTTATAACGTATAAAAATTGCATGTTGCATGTACATGATTTGTATTTAGTCCCATGGACATGGATGCTCAGTGTTTGCATTCATGGTATTTTGTATACTGCAGAGCATAGTTTTAGGCCTTGTTCACACCAACCGCGTTCCAGAAGCAGAGCAGAGCAGTTACAGACTGGAGCAAAACTGCGTCCAATGTATTCCAATTGTATTTTTAGCTCCAGTTCACATTGCAGCGTTCCGTTCCAGAGCAGGTAAAAAAAACTGCAGCAGACCCTATTTTACCTGCTCTGGAACGCATGCATACACATCAAAAACGCATGCAAACGCCCTGGAACGCACTGAAAGCCCATTTTAAACTTTTTTTTACCAAAAACAGCCCGGAATGCATCAAAAACGCGACAAAAACTGGAGAGAGTCCAGCGAAGGGCAACAAAACTAATTAGGGGAATGGAGGACCAGAGCTATGAGACGAGGCTTCTGACCTTAAACATGTTTACGCTGTAATTAAGGAGGGGATATGATTTTCATGTACAAGATGTTCAATGGTTACAGCAACATTTGCAACAAACTGTTTGAGATTGACTCTATTACAAAGACTAGAGGCCACCACCTAAAGTTGGTGGAGAAAAAATTCCAGCACAATGGGCGAAGAGGGTTCTTTACAGTAAGAGCGGTTAAGGTCTGGAACTCACTGCCATCGGCAGTGATTTCAGCCAAGAGTGTAGATTTGTTCAAGAAACTTTGGACAATTTCTTGAGGGAGCGTAATATCCAGGGATACCAGTATCCCTAAGAATGAGATGATGCGTGGACCTATATGGGTTGGACTTGATGGACGTAGGTCTTTATTCAACCCCAAATACTATGTAACTATGTATGTACTATGTAAAAACGCGGCACAACCCACTGCACTGCGTGTGCAGAAACTCATGCAGATCTGGTCTGCATTTGGTGTGAACAAGGCCTTAGTGTGCTCTTCCTTTGAAGTATGGTGTGCTAATAATGTTAGTATAATTAAGCTGTAGACAATAGTAAACACATTGCAGTCCAGCTGCAGAGGGATCGGTCATTTCCCTGAGTCCCATTTAGGTGATTTTTCCTCATGTACATTTAAAGATCTCGGTGGTTTCACATCAAAGCACTAATAATGTAGTATTCCTGGAATGAGTTGAGAGAAGTGTTGCCACCCATCCTCTGTCCTTTAGAGAAGAGTAAATGTAGTACTATAATTATCCTGACTGAGGATGGGGAATGTCAGTGATCCACGCTGCATGCTGTATTTTGTCTTCATGGTTCATTAAAAGCCATTGTTCACTCAGTTATGAAATATCTGTTCTTTCAATTCCCTTGTATGGTAAGTAGAATCTGATTTTTGGAAACAGTATTCAACATGATTTAATTTTTGTTGCCAGCGCAAAGGAATAAATTGCATACATCTTCCAGCATTGTCATGCTGTTTACTTTAATATGA
Source organism: Nanorana parkeri (assembly GCF_000935625.1). Taxonomy (NCBI): domain Eukaryota; kingdom Metazoa; phylum Chordata; class Amphibia; order Anura; family Dicroglossidae; genus Nanorana; species Nanorana parkeri. The sequence goes on along the minus strand of NW_017309236.1, from coordinate 66,828 downwards.
TAGTATACATGTAGCTCATGTAACCTTGTTTGTTCTGAGATTTTATCGAAAATTAAAGAAACTTATAGACTTAAAGTGGACCTAGCATGAGATATTTTTTTTTTTAATGTGTAACAAATTTATAACCTCTTACACAGATCACAGCACTCCCCATAGCAGTATCTTCATCTGCTTTTTTTTACAGATGGATGGTGCCATTTTTGTTCAGCCATCATCAAGGATCACCATCCTAGACCTAGCCTAATATGCTGCCTGCCCACATAATTGTGTCAGAGTTGACACAATTATGTAAATCCTGGACAGGGGTGGATTGGGAGCCTTTAGCCTTGAGGACAAATGTAACCAGCTAGCCCATTCATGGTAGGGACAGATGTCTTTGGACTAAAGCAAATCTAATATACAAAGTGTGCCATGGTGTCTCTGATGAGCATGGTGAATATGGGTGTTCCTTTAATCCATGGTTTATTTTGAAGCACCTTTTTGCATCTTCCAGTATCAGCTTCCTTTTGTAACTCTTGGCATTCAATCACATGAGATCTCAGAGCTGCAAAGAAAGATGATGCTGGAAGACATCCCTGTGCCAGATGCTGTGTTTACAGATCTGAACATGGCTTCGGTAGCTATATCACCCCCCAGCATGTGTCACTGACTGCAGGACTCTTACCAATGTCTGATTGGTGAGGTGTATCCAATTAGGGCTACCAGCCCAACATATTTTATTAGTACTAGCCCATGAGGAAAATGCCACCCTGGCCCCTATTTCATTCCCTGATCCTGGTGTATGTACAGTTATTGACTGTGTTCATGAATGTCTAAATGCAGATGAGTCCCTGCTGCAGCTCTTACCTCTCTGAAGAGACTGAGGAGATACTTCCTCCTGCCTGCAGCAGACCGATGGCTTAGACCTCGGTCACACCTAGATCACACATTCTGCTTGCTGCATCTTTAATGCGCTTTCATCAAAACTAGCACATACCTCCCAAATGTCTCTCATTTGGAACCAAATCGCTCTGTCACTCTTTCCTCCTCAATTGTCCCTCTTTTTAGTCTGATGTACAGATATCTATGAAAAAAGTTCTATGTAATTACCAAAAGTGTTATTTTGCACTTAAACCTTCATTATGTATCTTAATTATTATATTTGCTCTTTCAAAAAGCCAATAGAAAGGAAGAGTAATGGTAGAAAAAACGATTCTGTATTTAACCAATCATTTTTGGCATATGAATTTTGATTAATTGACATCAATGAGGTGTACTAGAGGTGTGTTCATTGCCTAAATACATTGTGCTGGAAGGTGTCCCTCTTTCTCATCTTAGAAATTTGGGAGATATGTGAATAATATATAGAGTTCAATGGAAATGCATGTAAAATGCACCTAAAATGCACCACCAGGGGGTGACCCATTATAGGGACAGCTCTGCACACCACACGGGTATAAAGCGGGCCTTAATCTCAGCCCAGGCAAAGTCACTAGACTTGAGTTCCAAGAATGCTTTTAATGGATGAAAAAAATATACTGTTTCTGTATATAGTGACATGTCAGGAATTTATTCATGCAGACTTGTAATGTTATTGAAAGGTCCACTTTAAACTAGGGATGCACCGATACCACGTACCGTACTCGGTACAAGTAGAAGTATATGTACAGATACTTTTTCAGCTCCAAGACTAAACTAGAGAAAAATTCAAAAGTTAGGAGGCAGCTGTCGGTCCACTGTTGTCATTATCAGGAAACATGTCCAAGGCAATAATGTTAAGGTGAAGTTGGAATGAATGCATGTAGACAGGAAGGAGTTTAAAGGAGTGGAGTAGATCTGCACCACAGAGAGGCAAAAAAAATGCAATTGTTTATGATACACAGTATTTTATCAAACTAAACATCATCAGATTTCTGTTTCTTCAGGGTTCAGATTTACTTTAAGGCTGATAAATACTTCATACAGTTGATTATATCATTTAAAAATGTCCCGGGAACATAAAATAATAAAACATTTAAAATTGTATTTTAAAAGTGTCACCTTACCTTAGCCTGGTGATCAGTGGGGCTCCCTAGACCCTAGTTGTGGGGGTCTGTTGTGGCCGCAGCTGCTTCATCCCTCTGCCGCCTTTCTGCCATCTGCACATCTGACACTCCTCCGGGAGTGTCGGATGAACCGACACTCCGGGAGCAGAGACGGGCGGGCATCTGTGCTGGGCCCCCCAAGGCTGAGGCCCCGGTGCGCCCGCACCGGCGGTAGTTCCGCCATTGATCAGAACTCCTTCGCTCCCCATAAAAACTAATGGAAATTAATAAACTTGGGTAAGTAGGACAAATGCAGATCACAAGGAGGTAAACTCAGAGGTGGCTCTAGACTTTGGGAGGCCTTAGGCAAATTAAAATGTGAGGCCCCCACTTACACCCATAATGGAAAAAAAGGTGCAAACGATAATAAAAAATTAACTGTATAAATTGTATATTTGAAGCCTAGCCTTTAATCCCAGCAGCTAGGAATTCACAGCTCCTAGAGCTAGAATTGTATTTAAGTCTCTTTCAGTGTAAGTAAGTGTTCAGAGGTCTGTAGTCAGTAATGCAGAGTGCAGAGGTCAGAAGGAACAAACGCACAGATGTTAGAAGGAAGTAATGTACAGAGTGCAGAGGTAAGTAGTCAGTAACACACAGAGTGCACAGGTAAGGAGTAAGTAACACACAGAGTGCAGAGGTTAGGAGTAAATAACGCACGGAGTGCGGTGGACAGAAGGAAGTAACACACAGAGAGCAGAGGTCAGTAGTAAGTAATGCACAGAGTGCAGTGGACAGAAGGAACAAAGCACAAAATGCAGAGGTCAGTAGTTAGTAATGTACAAAGTGTAGTGGTCAGAGGTGTAGGGTCTCACCAGGGCTGTGCTGGGTCTCGCGGGCAGGTAGTTAAAGAGCAGCTTGAGATCCTCATGCGGTGGATGGGAGGGGTGATGTGTGCGCACGCAATGTCACTCCTCATTGGCTAGCGGGCAGAGCTCCAGAAGGCTGACTGGATAAACTCCGTTAGGAAACAGAGTCATTAGTTATGGCAGCAACACTCAGTTTAGGGGATGGGCGACAGGCCTGAGAGCCAATCAGGTTTGATGATTTATCAGTGTGTTACTTCATTGTCCAATCAGCAGGCCATGGGTGGGGAAGTGATAGTTTTGGAGTTCAGCTTAATGAATAGTAGGGCTGTGCGGGGTCTCGCGGGCGCATGCGGGTGCGCAAGTCATCAGTTATGACAGCGGTGAGTGTGACAGGGCTCTTAATGCTGCCTGTGCACAGCAGCGTTAAGGTCCCCTATCACTTCAAAACTGTCCAGGCAAATTAGGCGGCTAGGAGGCCGCTGTGAGCACGAGGCCTTAGGCGACTGCCTAATTTGCCTAATTAAAGAGCTGCCTCTGGGTAAACTACAGTTCAAATCCACCTATCAGTGAATAATAAATGATCTCAGAAGCAGTGTCAATGATCAGAAGCATGCTGCATTTGCCTATTGACACAAAGCCCTGCAAGTGTCTAACGAAAAACAGGTCTTGTTGCCCACTGTAATCTTAATCAGCTTTTGTCAATGTATGTGCTGAGCAATGAATTCCCTGAAGTAAATGATCAAAGAGAATCTATACTAAAAATATAAACCTGTGTTAAAGCTTAATTCCAGACAGTTATGCATAATTTAGGTTTAAAAAGACCACTAAAAGCGCAGATTTTAAAAATAAATCAAAGGGGGGTCAGGATGCTTCAAGATAGGAGCAGAAGTAAAACCATCTCAGCTTGTCAAAGACAAATTGATCTTTAGTGGTCAATACAAATGTCACATTAGATTTGGTTAGGAATGGGTTGTGCTATGGTAAAATCCATAATAAACCTGGGAAGAAAACATCAAGGTCAAGATGATCAACCAAAAAACAGATCAATGTAGTCTTAGAAAATGTTATCCACAAATTGTTAAATTGTAGCATGTGCATGGCACAATCAGCAAATGCTCAAAATGAGTGTGAAAGACCAATTTCTTTTTGTCTCCTTCCCTAAATTAAACAAGTTTGTAGGCCCTTGTTAGCTTCAAATCTGAAAAGACTTTTGCAGGTATGAGTAATGTTTCTTAATTGTGTTTTTTTTTTCCAAAAGTGCACTGACAATAGTGCTCGCTACGTTCTTAACTGTGTGCAGCCAACTGTAGGGAGTGAGCCTTCTTTTTTGTATCTGTGGACTGTGGAAGTTTACTTGGGTGCACGAAACTTTTCATAAGGTTCTCATGAGGTTATTCACATAAAATGAAACTATAGTAAAAATGATTTTAAGCTATTTCAAATGCTGATTAAATCACTTACAATGGATGCTGTTCTTTTATATTTCTTAGTTTTAGCTACCTACCTGCAGAATCAGCTGGCCCCCTGAGCCATGGCCCAGATATCCTGTTTTAGGGGGGCTCCATTGCCCTGCAGGATTCTATGGAACCAACATTGTGTGCTAGTAAGATGTGTCTGTCTCCACAAACACAAAGCCATGACAAGACAAGCTATGGATTGCTGCTGGATGCTACTTGTCCCTTGCAATCTTGTACTCGACAGGTTCATGGAAGCAGAGCTGAGAGAGTTGAAGCCAGCTGTTCAGAAATATGATGACTGTAAGTCCCTGGGCAGAAATTCAAATAACTTATTTGCTGGGAAATGTATATTTGTTTCATTTGGATCCAATATTAAAAAAAGTTTGAGCATTTAATACTACTTTAATTTCTGCTTCAGAAAGAGGAATGGGTGCACTTGGGAGGAGTTAAATGCTGAAGTCATAGAGTTGTACAGACACAGAAAAAGCAAAAAGCTGGTATGTGGAAAAATAATGTTGAGATTGAAAGTAGTTTCTTCCAGTTGACCATTCTATAATAGGGTTGTACCAGCAAGGGCATACGATAACAGGTAAATAAGAGTGAGGTTGATATGTCCGAATTTCTGGAATAAAATCCAGTAGAAAGTGGAATGGTTTCATATGGTTCAGAAAAAAAGTCAACCAGTAATCAGCCTGAAGCCTAGTGAGAGCCTGTCCATTGACAATGACAAAAAGTATTCAGAGTGCACTCAGTGAGACCCTGGGGTAAGTGGTACCCATCTTTTGCTGCTGTTGAGGTGTGCTATTGGAGAGCTTCTGGTGTATTGATAAAGATCTCATCCTGCCATAGTAGGCCTTCTCCCCCCTCTTTTTTGTGGCAGCTGCCCTACCACTGTGTCCCATACTCCAAGTTAAATTCATGTTACTGAACTGATCTGTAAGTCATTCAGTACTTTTCCCATACCATCACATAGCGTGGAAAAACCTAGACCAGGAGAAGGATTCATGGGGAAAGACCTCAGCTCTCATTCAAGTTTCTTTAAAGTTATTTATCTGTTAACATTTTCATGTGTAGAGTTACGGGGTATAGTAGAAAATCTAAAATGACTCATGCTGACAATTCTCTTTCCACATAATCATCATGATTATGTCCTGGTATTACCTGGTATGTCCTGGTATTACCTGGTATATGTCCTCTCATTCTATAGCATAAAATGCAATACATATCATCATATTCATTTCTATCATCATTGGAGTGATCGGAATATACATGTACTTTGATAATTAGACTTGCATATCGGATTCAGGTTTAGGTCTCTGCAAAGGAAATTTGAATGAAGTAAGGTAGAGATTGTTTTTCATTAGGAATGGAATGTTTCATTTCCTCACTTGTGTTTTCGTCTCTATACATGTGATCTCTTCCCAATAAAGTCTATTTTCATTAATTTCAGTAACTGCTCTTGTTGTAGTTACATTATTTAGCATGTCATCTCATTGTGATCTTGGAAATCATCATGGCATATTATGTCTTCTCTTTAGTACAGAATCAGTACAACAAATTATGAATTCGAACACATTCTGTATTAAATGGTATCTATGGTCAAAACCTAAAGATAAATATTTCTATATTGAAAGTTCTACCCCATTCCTAATAACTATCAATCTGAGAGTTTGTAAACGTACTTACTGAAGATGCACATAGGATGTACTTCCTCAATGTACTGACACAATCTCACTCAGCCCTGTGAATATGCACTTACTTGTGTCACAACTATCACAGAGCCTGTCTTCCGAACTACAACTCAACGTCTGAACAATGTAACATTATCACTGCCTGTTGGAAGTAATGCATGATGGGATATGTAATCTTGAGAAATTGATATTGCATCACATCAAGCAGCAAGGAAAGTAATGCAAAGCACACTGGGATTCCAGGAAGTTGATGAAAGCAGACAGAAGACAGCACTTACTATATAAAAGGGATTTCTTCAAGTAAGCTTTGATTGCATTATCAAAAACAGATCTAGTATGTATTCCTATTACAATGCTGATGGTATAACAGGAGAGGATATGCTGGGACTTTACAACTCATTCAATATTGGGTAAAAACGTAAAAAGTGCAGACTTTTATAATACAGGTATAATACTTACCAGTAGGCACTACCTTGCAGTAAATCTTCACTCTCTCGAAGAGCAGCGCCACTGGAACCTTCATCATTCTGCGCATCCCCACTGTGCTCCCTCCCACCATGTCACTAGTGTCCCTTCAGCCCTGACGGAGCAGCGATTGAGGCACAGCACCCAGCGAGGAGAAATGGAACTGCACATAGCTCTACAAAAGATTGAAGATTGACTTCAAGGGATTTGCTACTAGTAAGAATTATACAGGTGAAACTCGAATAATTAGAATATCGTGCAAAGTTCATTTATTTCACTAATGCAACTTAAAAGGTGAAACTAATATATGAGATAGACTCATTACATGCAAAGCAAGATAATTCAAGCCGTGATTTGTCATAATTGTGATGATTATGGCTTACAGCTCATGAACACCCCAAGAACCCCAAATCCACAACCTCAAAAAAGTAGATTATTACATGCAATCAATAAAACAAGGATTGCACATAGAACAATATCGGACCTCTGAAAAGTACAAGCATGCATATGTACTCAGTACTTGGTTTGGGCCCCTTTTGCAGCACTTACTGCAATTACTTTTGCACGATATTCTAATTATTCGAGTTTCACCTGTACATATATTTTAAAAGGCTGCCATTCTATACATTTCCCTTTTTAGTGACAGTGTCGCTTTAACAAACTCTACGTACATTAAAACTGTGTGTGATTGCTTGAACCATATGTGAACATTCTGGGAAGTTAAAGTGCAGATCCTGAAGCCTAAGCTAACAATACTGCTGAGGTGTAGCCCCCTTACCTGTCATAATCTGTATAGTAATTACCAATGAGGACATTTTCTGGAACTGGCTCAGCCCAGGCATAGTGCGCTACAGCTAGAGGTGCTTGTTGAGGCATGAAAATAGGACAACGGAAGTAACACTCATATGTGTGTCTCCTAAACAGTTCCATTTAAAATTCTTGTCAAGAGTTCTCCTTTTGAAACTAAAGCTGGTTATACACTTTATGATTCCTCTCATTCAGCCCTGCGGGCGGAACAAGAAAATACGCTCAATTCCTCCAACCATGCTTAAGGGCTTGAATTGAAGAATCTCCCCTGACGTCTTTTGTATTCTGACACTCATGGCTGTCATAATACCTGATCAGTGACTGCAGCCGATTGGCTATAGCCACTGTCCAGTAACAATTTTTCACTTCCTCCATCCAGCAGTAATTGGCTAAAATTAAATCCATATATGGCCAGCTTAAGTCTACTCTGGACAAGTAATAACAGACATTCTTAGGCTCTGTTCACACAGGGACTTATGAGATTCCTGCGGCACAAACCTACGGTTTCCTGCAGCAGCAATGCCAGAAGTCCTCATTCAGATGTAGCCGCTCTACCTATTCAAGTAAATCTGTCAGCAGCAGTCGGCATGTAATCGTACATGGTACATATGCCTTGCATCTGCAATCCTAGGCAGTAGTATGAGACAGATTTGCACAGGACTGAAATGGATAGCACTGAGAATGAGACCAAATTTCACTGAAAACGGACACACAAAGAAGAAGTGATCAGGGGCAGGTTTGATTCTGCCACAATGCTTTTAGATAATCTGTCTCTGCCTCTGTTTATTATTTCTTAGCTGCGCAAGAAAATCGATACATTTCTCCCAATATATTCTTGTAGCACCTTTTAGAGGTTCTTAAAGGAGAACTATGAGGCGAGTGAGAATCACTCAGCCTCATAGTTCTAGCCGACCTGTGACAATGAAGCTGTCACAGGTCGACTCAATAGATCGGGAAGTGAGCGAACACATACCGTCGCTCACTCACTTCTCGATCCTGTCCCTGCAGAGAGCCGTGACTGTCAATCACGGTTCCCTGCAGGGATTCCCCACCTCCGCTGTCTCTAGATAGGCAGAGCCAGCTGTCACTCACGCAGCTGGGTGGATCCAGACAGTAATGTCGGGATGCGTCCAGGCTGCGGCGTCTCAGTATAGTCTTAGGAGAATTGTGGGGAAAAGCCCTAACCACATAGTTCTCCTTTAAATGCAATATTTTTCTATGTATGAGCTTCTGCTAGAGAAACATTTGTGTTAAATAGTACATTGTCAAGCTTGGAGTTTCCTAAGGTTATAACAAAGGAAGTATTAAAATAGAATATGCAATTAGCAGATGTTAGCAGAGTAATTCATAGCTTAAGTATCAGTAAAGGAAGCCCAACCTTTGAACTGAGGTTGTTGCATAACATAATGTAAACCCTTTCCATAACAAGAAAATATCCTGCAAGTAAGGGCCTGTGTTGATAGGCTTTAGGCTTGTGTCAGTTGGCGTTGGGCTTGTGTCAAAGGGTTTTGGCCGTGTGTCAATGGGCTTTGGGCTTGTGTCAATGGGCTTTGGGCTTGTGTCAATGGGCTTTGAGCTTGTGTAGATGGCATCAGTGTGAGATGCTTCTGAGATCAATTAGAATTCATTGACAGGTGCATTTAATCTGCCATTGACCTTCTGACTTGCATTTTACCTCCTTCTGACCTTGATTTGACCTTCTTCAAGCGGGTAGAGACAGGCCGTTATGGAACATACATTCCTAGCATTGGGTATTCAAGCTCTTAACAGGCTTACATAAGCTTGTTGAAGTCTTGTAAAAGCCCCCAATCTAGAATCAGTACTCCCATTAACATCTGTAATGTAAACTCCCAGGATGGAGATGAAGGGTGCTTAATAGAGTTTTTAAGGTTTGTTTGTATTATTTTTAAATATATACATACAAAACATCAGCATTATATAAGTAATCCTGTGTAAAAATGTTTTATGTGTATTTGTACTTAGACAACAATTAGACATAGGGCAACGGGACTTTCAGATGCTACTTCAATGGATTCACACATATACTTCTTTAAATTCTTAAGAACGTATAATTTTATTGGGCAATACAATGATTGATCATCATAAAAGAATTATAGGATGCATGCATTCTTTTCAATATATCAATTCAGTCCACTTCCCCAGTTATCCCTCATTAACCCCACTGTAAGTGATTTTCCAAATGCCAATCACATAGTTCATTATTACAATCCACTCGCTGATGGGGTTGAGGCTAAATTCAACACATTTCACAGTCAGGACAAACTGATTTGTCGAGAAGATGTGGAAAATGCCTATGCATGCAGTGTCACCAGTCCTATGGATATGACCCCTGTGCCACAACATGGAATGAGAAGTGGGGACAAGTTTTCAGAAAGGATACACAATGGGGGAACATTGCCCCTGATGAAACCTTTTACCTAGACAAATATCTAGACCTCTGCTGGATTCCTATCTACCCAGCTACCTTTTGGGAGGACCTGTAACTTCTTCAATGATATGCATAGATGGAGCCAAATGTATTAGTCCACCTCCTAATATATATGAGGGATCTCAAGATCCTAAAATACACCTCACAGCAAATCCCATAGGGCTATCTTCACACCCACTCCAGAATTTTCATCCAGTGTTGGGAATTACCATATATGTAAATTGACAAGAATGTATGAGAAGTATGTGTGGCCAGCTCCCCCACAGCACAAGATATATTTTGCACTTATATGTACATGGGACAAGGAATGATTCCTAATTACCTAAGCAGGCTGTGCTTCCTGCTTTGAAGTGCTACTTAAAGAGGAATGCACATCTCTAAGCGTGCCTAGGGTGTTGGGATAAATTAACTTTTCTGCACATAAATGAGAACTACCTCATCTTGAAAGAGCCAAACAAGATGGCCGGAGACATCAAGTATAAAAGAAAATCAAGATATATCTTGCACTTATATGTACATGAGGGACGGAATGTTTCCTCATTGCCTAAGCAGACTCTGCTTCCTGCTTTGGAGTGCTACTTAAAGAGGAATGCACAGCTCAGTGTACAATCTAAGCGTGCCTAGGGTGTTGGGATAAATTAACTTTTGTGCACATATATGAGAGCTACCTCATCCTGAGACAGCCAAACAAGATGGCTGGAGACATCAAGTATGGAAGAAAATCAAGATATATCTTGCACTTATATGTACATGGGGCACGGAATGCTTTCTCATTACCTAACCAGACTCTGCTTCCTGGTTTGCAGTACTACTTAAAGAGGAATGCACAGCTCAGGTTACAATCTGTAACCTGAGACTACCATATCCTGAGACAGCCAAACAAGATGCCTGGAGACGTCGAGTATGGAAGAAAATCTGGAGAAGAGGTCAGCAGCGGAGAGGGATCATTAGAGGGGGTCGCTGTGGATTGTAATTGCAGCAAAATCAAATTCCACTTTAGGTAAACCTTTCTCGGAAAAATATGGATGTCGCCTTTGTTGACTTCCTTTTCACTTTTAAGCAGGGAGGGTGACGGATTGCAATAATTGTATTTACGGCCAAATCAAAGTGTTTTGTGTTTGATACAATAATAACAATATAGAAGAGCAAGCATGTAAACACTCATAAACACTGCGATAATATTTACTTTTAAGCGCTTTAAGAAAACTACTTGAAGCTGATTAAATGCTTTGTAAACACTTGCTGGATCTTCAGACTAGCGTTATTGGCTAAGATTTAAAAATGCCTGAGTGTTTATGGTGTTAGGGGTTAAATTACAGCACATAATCAGCCATTCCATGCAGTAAGTTTAAGGGTCATCCACAGTAGCATCTGTGTGTATGTCACTGTTTATCATTACACACTTCTACATCATCCGCAGCATAATGGAAACTTGCCTGTAAGATCTCTATTTATAACAAACTTTGAACAAACCTAGAAGCCCCATGTTACAATCCCCTGTTTCCTGTGGGACAGTCCTGTGAGCATAACGTCATCCCTCATTGTCCCTAATAAACATATGTGAGTGGGAAAGATAAACAATATGCTCAGGATCTGTGATCCATCTAATCAGCTCCTCTGCCAAGGCTCATGGTTAGGAACAAAGATGATCCTTTGCTAGCTGTTCACATTGTTTACTGCAAACATCTGTATATATCTTTTCTGCACCATTTAATATATTGTTTATGCATTTAAAATCTGGTGCAATTAACCAGGATAATGTTTTAAAATGAATGGATAAAATTAACCAACTAAAGTTTTCACCTCAAAAAAACAATTGCAAAATAGATCCACACTCCTTCATATCAAATATACCCCATAAGAGCTGCTGTGCAAAATGTGAACTCCACTTCATACAATATAAATAGAAAGAGTGCATTGTGCTAGAACGTCTTCCTATATATACCCCCTATTATACCAAAACATAAATTAAAAATACAAATAGATACATACATAATATCATCAAAATAATTACATTAAAGTGACAAAGTGTTAAAGTGATATTAACGTTAACAGGTTTTTCAGCTATATCAAATCACTTACAATGGATGCTGCCCCTTGAAGTTTAAGTTTTAGCGCTGTTCTCATGCGTGGAGAACAGCGCTGGCATGGCTTCATTCTATCATCCATAAGCACTGCCTGACACATCCCACAGTAGGTGCTTCCCTCTTCCATGCCAAGTCAGGCTTCCATTTTTCACCGATTCCTCCTTACCCATCACCCATGATACCTGTAGGCCGTGATCCAAACTTTCCATCTGTATTAGAAAAGGAGTACTTGCAGAGATTTCTGCACAATAACAAATTTCACATCCATATCTATTATTATCAGAATGGTTGGCCATAGGTTAAGGTTAGCTTGTAAATCCTTTATTAATTATCACATTGAAGTGCACTGCAACTCCGTGATTTTATAAGGTGTATTCCTACGCAGGAAGTTCTGAATAGACCACTTACAATTTTTGGAAAAAATGTGTCAGGGTACCTATGATAGCAGACATTAATTATCCACCATATACAAATTGCTTTCCTCTCCAACAACGGATCAATCATACCTCTTGTACATTAGGAAATTTGAGTCTGACTTGGGACTTAAATGGACCTCAGCCCAAATCAGCTCAACGTTGCTTATGGCCCACAATTCGTCATTGGCAAGCCACGACCAAGAAGTAGAGCTCAAAATACTGTCCAGGTGGTATGAGGTCTTTTACATACATTTTATCCCAAGATTTCCCCCTTATGTTGGTGATGTAATAGGAACCAGGGCACTTTCACCCACATTTTTAGGTCCTGCTCTAAAATCTATATTTTTGGGGATGCTATTTTGGAAACTGCATTTAAAATCAGTCCCCAGCAGCCGTCCCTTTTCTACTAGCCTGGAAAAGGGAGCAAGAAGGAGGCAGGGGGAGTCGGGGAGTGGCTTGCTTTGCCTTGTTGTGCCTGTGTGTTTGTGGCTTACTAGCACACACAAGGGTGACTCCATGGGTTCCTGCAAGGATCCTGCAAGGGAAAGGAGCCACCTCAAAACAGGATGTCAGGACCAGCTGCAGAAAACTAAAACGTTTAAACACCAAGAAGCAGCGTCAATTGTAAGTGATTTATTCAACATTTCAAATAGCAATAAAAGCTTTTTGACTTTAATATCACTTTAATGATCTCAATTAACCCTCTGCACTCAGCCATACACCCTTACACACTTCTAAAAAAACTTTTACATAAACACAGGCATTCTTGGCTGGTATATTGTGCAATGGTATCCCGCTCTGTACTAGCAAAATGCAAAAAAAATACTTACATGCATATCTATGTCATGCTTAAATGGGCATATAGTGCTAATACATGTCAGACATCCACAGCTGGAGGAACACTATACAACCTGGACTGGTCATTGTCAAGCACAATGCAATAGAACCAAGAAAATGCCTAAGCTCAGATTCAATCAACATACCCTTTGATTGACAAGCTTTAAAAGACTACCCGGAATCATACAATCCGCTTTCCAAGTAATATACATGCAGTATCCCCCGACAAATGCCTATGCAATAAAAAATAAATAAAAAAAGACCCCATAATGTTTTGGGAAGTTCCTTTGAATGTTTTAATTACACATAGGATTTGTCTGGATATCCAGCGTTAATTTCTTAGTTTTAGTTTCCTAAAGTCCATGATTCCCTGTACAGGGATTTCCCTTCACTGAGTGTTTACAATTGACCTAACTCCCTGGAAGCTTTGCTTGTTAATAAATGTTGACATCCAGCTACACAATCAAAGCTTTATTTTGGGGTCAGTCTCCAAAGGATTACTTTAGGAAAATAGCATGTTAGCCAAACTGTGAACCAATTTCTTCACAGATTTCTTCACAAATCCCAAACCGGCCTATTAAATGGCAACTAGTAAAATTCTGCAGCCTAATGTGTGCATAGATTGTGCAGTTGGTGTTAGATATACTGTTATGTGACTTTGTCTTATTTAATAACCCATAATTGTAATTTAATAAGTGGTTAGAAGATTTCTAATGATGGTAACAGAAACTGTAGCATGCAAGAAAAATCCTAAAAGACATGGCATTAACAAACATGGCTCCCCAGACTATCGGGGTTGTGGGTGGGTCCAAAATGATGATTAAGGTGGAAGTCCTGCCAAACCCATTGCTTGGTTTTGGGAAATGTGGGGAAAGGTTACAAGCTCTGTTAGGTTTTTTTTGTTGTCTGTGTCCCCATTACGAGATTTGCTGCACTTCCTGTCCCTGTGGCTGATGTGAGCTGAAATGTCCCCTCTTTGGAGTGTATGCTGTATTTATTCTATTTCACTAGAAACTGGAGAATTGAGGAAAGAGGGAGGAGGGAGGAAAGGATTAGAGAGCAGGGTAGTGTCTCTCTTGCTGTGCCTGTGTATTTGTGGAGACAAACTCAGCTTGCTGCCACACACAAAGGTAGCTCCATAGGACCCTGCAAAAGAAAGGAGCCATCTTAAAACAGGATATCAGGGCCAGTTTTCAGGGGACCAGATAATTCAGCAGGAAACTAAGAGGTCTATTCACACAGCACCCGAAGGATCTAGCCGTAGCTTCGGCCGATCCTTCGGCTAGCTTCGGCCCCAGGACCCCTTCGGTTCAGTAGAAACGAAGGGCTGCTGTACGGGCTATTCACTATAGCCCGTACAGCTCCTGAACTTAGCCGAGCGGCTCAGTCGAGCCGAACGCATATGCCTCGGCTCGGCTGAGCCGTGCTGAAAGCCGAAGCTGGCCGAGCGTTACCAGCTAACCAGGGACACTGATCTCCAGACAGCAAAATCTCCCGGGCGCTCTGGGAGTCTCCCGCTCCCGGCCGCCAAGGAGAGAAACACTGCTGTTTCTTTTTTTTTCTTTTTTCTGACACAGAGCCGTGTTAGAATAGAAAAAATGTAATAATTTCCGCAGCGCTGAATACTGAAAAATGGCCTGGCCAGGAAGGGGGTCTAAACACCTGGTCTTGAAGTGGTTAAACTATTTTTCTGTTCAGCTCGACCTCTGCTCAGCGGCATTCGGCTAATCACTCACTGCTGTTTGGCATCTATAAGAGTAGACCGAACAGCAGCGAGTAGCCTGCCGGAGGTTCGGCTTAGCCGATCCAGATGTTGGATCGGCTGAGTCGAACTCCTCCTGCACTTCGAGTAGGCCGAACATGCTGAGCATGTTCGGTAGAACCGAAGCCACGTGAAGCCACCCGATGTACGGCTGATTTCAGGCGACATACGGCTGAAATCAGCTGTACCAGCCTGAAGTGAATAGCCGAACAGCGTTCGGCTCACTTTGCTTTAGGTCGGTCATTAACTCCGCTGCCTACGGCAGCTTAGTGAATAGACCCCTAAAACATTTAAACATGAAGAATCAGCAGCAACCATTGTAAATTATTTAATCAGCATTTGAAATCGTTTGACTGGTTATGTAATGTTTATAAACATATGTTTTCTATTTGTGTTTAACAATTCATCATAACAAATCAACATTATTAATACCGGGTTCACCTGGATTCACAGAGTATTATGAGTTTTCTAAAGACATGTCACAGCAGAAACTGATTCATTTCAGACTTTCTCCCCCTAACTGAAATGAGGGAGGGGAAGGAGCCCTGTAAACAGCAGGCTGTTATTACGTAGCTAAGCATAGCCTGCAGTGTGGAAAGGAGCCCACACCCCACCTAATGACTCAATATTAAAATACAAATAGTCATATAGAAAATTTTACTTTATTTAAAAATATATTTGTATTTGTTTGTTTGTGGAAAACCCCTCAATAAACACTTATTGAACTAAAAATATATTTTTGATAGTTTACCAAACTGAAAAAAGGTCAGCGTAACCTTCTAAAATTCCTGCAATAAGTGACCACTGTTTTACATTTTCTTCTGCCTTACCATCTGGAATTCCCCTATGGCTACAAGCATTGGAATCCCACCTAAAGTAAACAGGCAATGGCCCTACAGGGGAAACATTAGAGACAACTGAATACACAGGGGCAACATACTGAGAGACGTATGATGAATATCATGGGGCTGACAGTGGATTACATGGTAAACACAGAAAACAAATCCTACTCTTTTAAAACAGCTGGCCGATGACTAGTTTTGACATACATTGAGTGCAGGTTACAGAATGAAACTGGACTTGCTGGTCACCTTCAGCAGAAGGGAATGTGTTTTCCTCTTCCTGTGCAGGTATTTACCAGGAATGGGGTTAATAGCTTTTTTGAATTGGACAGCAGTAATGGCCGTGTTTATATTTTTTTTATTACTGATATTTATATAGCCCTGACAAATTACACAGCACTTTACATACTGCACATTCACATCAGTACCTTCCCTCAATTGCATACAGGGCCGATTAACCTTCCAACATGTCTTTGGAGTTTGGGAGGAAACCCACACAAGCACAGGCAGATCATGCAAACTCCTTGCAGTTAGTGACCTTAGCGGGATACATACCAGAGATCCCCAGTGCTGCAGGGCAGAAGCGCTAACCACCAAGCCACTGTTTGTGCATGAAGAACATCTGGACACCAAACTCTTCTACAATCAGTGGCCATATTCAAACAGAGACAAATTTTAGAAGAAAAAGACAGAACTTATCCAGAAGGAGAGGGTATGACAGGTACAGAAGGCAAGGCATATAGCTGAACTGCAGGCTCATAGCTAATTACACAGATAAAATACACATATGGGAGTTGTTTCACCCACCAAAGGATCTGTATTTCTGTCCATCCAGTCCTGAGATTTACACCCTGGCAGACATCAGAGCCTGGTTGGTGACCTGATATTTCTCTAGTACAGATAATCAGTACAGCTCGGTCAGATCCCTGCCCCCAGCAAGTGATTGGACAGTAAACAGGCAGCAGGACACAGATGAGCTCCTCCCTCTGTTAAATCTGCCATCTTCTTCAGTTCTTTGTCAAACTCATGTGAAGTGCAGCACACCTGATTGGCTCCTAGTGCTGCCCATCTCTTTCCAAACCTGAGTGTGGCTCTACAGAGGATTACAAGAGGCTCTTACCAAGTCGTGTACGTGCACAAGTTGAATTTAAACATATTTTTTTACCTAATACATAAATGCCTTATTTTGTGTTTATGATATCTGCCTGCAGTACAGCTTTTAACATCACTGTTCTAAAGTACCCTAAAAACGTTATAAATTAAAAAAGGGGCAAGGTCTATCTTCGCCGATCACCTACATTGCAGCATGTCACTGCAGGGGTTCTTTAATCTTTAATCTGGAGCATGCAATACGACCAACACTCAAATTAGATGGCTTCAGTTTTAATAATCCTATAGCTGGCTACCTATGGTTATATGGTTCTGTTCAACAAAAGTATATTTTTCAATTTACTTTTGTCAAAGGACCCAGTCTGAAAATTGTATAGCCAATTGTGTTGCCAATGAGGGCACACCCACTGCTGTCAGAATACGGTAGCCCAGTGGCTGGGGGGGAATCGGGTATCATGCACAGTGTTTGGCCAGCTTAAGGTTATTTAAATATGTTTTTGTAAATGCATGTGTTACTAAAGGTCTGATAACTAAACCTGGCCTGCTGAACAAGAAAAAAATGCTTGATCCCCCATCCATGCTAAATTGCATGGATGAAGGAGTGCCCCTGCTGGGTTAACATATTCTGCAGGTGTGCTGCTGTCAGAATACCTGAACAGTGACAGCAGCTAAATAGCTGTTTGGCCAACAATTTTCATACTGACTCCTTCTACAAAAGTTGCTTGAACAATCAACTTTTGATGAATGGAGGGGTGTTTACGGGGCCACACACAACTAGGCTACGCCACAAAGTGAGCAGTGTAGTATGGCATACCTTTTATGGACAGCCTTGATCATTACAGGCTGTACTACCATAATTTAGTTCCACTTTATCTTCCATACTCCCTTCATTACTCTGGACAAGCCTCCTGCAGCTCTCTAAATAGAACTGATTCCCATATAGACATAAACTGGCCCACACACAGTCACACAGTCAGAATTATATTACGGTCTGAAATCTTTCTCTTAGAAGTGTGCTTGCTGTTTTGTTAGTTAATTAAGACAATATTAGTTCCGGATGGACACCACACCCTCCAAAGCCTTTGGGGTGTATTCATTAACTTGCCTGGTGTGAAATATAGTTGGAAAATTAAATAGGCAAGGCTTCTTTTATCTATCCTCAGAGCAGTCAGGTTATAGGTTATTTTGTTGTTGTTGTTGCTTTCAATTAAGTGAATGAGCGAGGAAAAAAAGCTAGAATCCTAAACATTTCCCAACTGTGTGTAAAGGCCAGAGGAGGAAGTCTACCAATAGGTGATCTATTTGTATCAAACACATTAAAAATATATAAATTAAAGCAGTCTGGGGACATGCTAGGCACCTTTTTTTTTAAGTCAAGAAGGAGTTAGGAAGAGCTACAACCCTTGTTAGTGCATGTCACACTGTCTTTGTTCATTTGGGGTGTCCTGGCCAAGAGATGTAACAGGAAGTGAGAAGAAATCTCTAACAAGTGAAGGTAATTTCACTCTTATACAGATGTCACTGGAACAGGAGACCCATCGGCAGGACCGGATTTCCCACAAGGCCAACCAAAGCCCGGCCTTGGGGCAGCAGCGAGTAGAGGGGCAGCAGGGGTGTGGAATTCCTCTCTCCTGATGCCCGGGACATACAGTTCTGGACGATGGGCGGGTAGTTGTTTTCTACATTTAGCCCTGCTTTGGGCAAGCAGAGCTAAATGTACAGCGGGGAAGCCGCGGCTTGTTTTGTACAAGTGATCCTGGAGATGTCGCTGAGATCACTTGCCTGCAGCCTGCAGGACCGCCATTCTCCATGGGGGTGTTTGGCGGGTAGGGGGGTGCATTGATGAACCTGGCCTTGGGGCAGCAGAGAGAGTAAATCCGGCCCTGCCCATTTGAAGATTCATCCTCTTCTGTTGTTCTGGTGACAACTCGAAAAATGTAAATTTCCTATCACTTGCTGAGACAAGAAGTGTGTTACTAGAAGGATCATCAAGTAAAAATCAACAAAACCTGAAAAAAAGAAAACCAATGCAGATACCACATTCAGGGACTGGTAAGCTGTGATATATTACATTTTACTAGGATTACAGGACACTCCCCCCCCTCTCCATAAGATAGGGGGAAGTGTTCTGTAGTCCACAGGGGTGAACTGGGCAGGGCTGATAACACTGCAGAGTACATAGGAAAACATTGGATGCCTGGCCTTAGCAAAACATGTTAATTGGTATATTTACCAGACCAAATGGGAGCAAATAAGATTCACTGTTATTGCCTACATACACTGCATGAATTGCTGAAGATTATACAATACTGTATAAATAAAAAAATCTGAAGGCCACATCTGGACTTTTTTTTATACCTTTCCATATGAAATATGGACTGGGACAGACCTATGGATATGGTCATTCTTGACTTGAGTCCACATCATATCCATATAGGTGAAACCAGGAGTGTCTCGATCCATTTTGCCACATGAGATCGGGGGTGAAGGGGGCTTTGGTGTTGTGGTGCTGGTAGAGAGGGGCTCCACTGCCCAGGCGTGCCAAAGTAATGCCGCTGCCCTGGCTGGTGTCCCGCCTAGCTCCTGGCCCTCATAGAGCTCCCTGTCTGGCTCTTAGCAACCTGGGATGCCCTGCCCGGAAAGGGCATAACAGGTACACTGCAAACATTGTGCAGCAGAATGGCCATGTCCCTCTGCCTGCTGCCCCCCCCAACATGACCATAGGAGATGCCTCCTGAGGCAACAGCCTTATAGGGACGGCCTTGGGTAAAACTGCCACTTATAAGCTGAATTCTGGTTGCCATGATTAGTCACTTTGCAATGCTTTTTGTATGATATTCTTAAATAAAACACCTCAAAATAAAAAAAGTTTCATCCAATAAAAATATGCCATGTCGATCTCAGCATCAGGCAATACATCCTGCAGCAGTTGCCAGTGCAGCTTTACCTGATATCTTCCAGGTTTCTGTAGATGATTAATACTTCTTTTAATCTTGTTAATGGTATGAACATATGACCAGTAAATCATTTGTTTTCATGGTCAGATTCAGGACTAATGAAGTCTGCCATTCACCTGCTTGAATGAAAGGCCTATCTCCTCTCCTCTTCCTATGAGATCTCTCCATTGGCAGACTATTTGATTTTTACTTACAAAACCCACTGTAAAATCCAACATAGGCCATCTGGGAAGCATTAGGAAGGAAATGGACTTTTTTTTTCCTCTTTCTCTCAACACTCCTCTGCATTTCTGGAACTTGGATCCCTGCCACCAAAGCAGAACCTCCAGGAACAAACCCCCACAATGATGAAGCGTCTCTATATTTTGCTTAGAGGTTGTTAGCTTGTTTTATGGTACAACAAAATCTTAAGTGGAGGTGCAAACCTCTGACTTTAACAGGGTTGTCCTAGTAACTTATTTATCTTGGCAGATGATTGGGATTAATTTTATTAACAGGCTCTAGCAAAGGCAAAATAGAATAGACAAATTACAATACTAGTCCCACAGCAAATGGAACTACTGTGGCTCCAAGGAGTGTAGCCAATCTTAAAGTGGATAGAAGCTGAAATCCTCTGCACACCTTGCAGCAATCAAGGCCTATGAAGACAATGTTGCTTGTAGTGAGGAACAAGGATGGCACTGTGCAGACACAATATAGGAAAAGGAATCACCAGCACTCAGTAGAATAATCCAACATGTCCATTTATTGGACATAGACGTCACACAAGCACAAGAGCCAACGTTTCGAGACCACGCAGGGTCTCTTCATCAGGGCATAAAGAGTGACCTAATGCCCTGATGAAGAGACCCTGCGTGGTCTCGAAACATTGGCTCTTGTGATTGTGTGACGTCTATGTCCACTAAATGGACATGTTGGATTATTCTACTGAGTGCTGGTGATTCCTTTTCCTATAGCCAATGTTAAAGTGACACTAAACTCAGGAGTTAAATCTTAAAAATGCATTCAAGTACCTTACTTATTAACAACAATGTAACTTATTTGTGTATCACTGAGCTGTAGATCCTCAAATCATCTCTGAATTGGTGCTGACACTGTCCTTCCTTCTGGAGGGGGGCTACTTTTGTTCCCCATGGTCCCTGTGTGTTGTAATCTAGTCACCGCTTGTGTTATTCACAGACTTAAGGCATGATGTTATTTCAAAAACCTCTCCATGATACACAATAACTCCTTGTGTGTAAAGTCTAACAGATTTGGACCCTCTGGATAGGGAATAACCTTCCCCCAAACTTTGATCCAATGTGACCTCCCTCCGCCTGGATACTCAGGTTCTTTCCTTCCAGGAAATGCTTTGTTGCTTCCTTCCTCCTCTCCATCAAAAACCCCCTCACTCTTTTTTTTTTCTTCTCTCTTGTACTCACTCTCCTATCCTTTCATCTTGATATTCTTTTCTCTTATATGTTATACAGTATGCAGATTGTTGGAGAAGCATTGGTATGCTTGTAAGGAGCACTGCTCCTTACAAGCATACCAGCTAACACCTGACTTTAGCATCAAACTGTATACAGTATATATATGTTGGATGTTTTGTTAAACAATGAAACAATTCTATCAAGTTTGCATTTACAAATTGCCACATTTGCGGTTTGTTCCGCGTTCTGTCTCAGGCTTCTATAATACATGCAGTGTCTCATGCCTCACCACTATAAGCAGTGTCTTGCAGTACTCTAATACACACAGTGCCTTACATCTCTAAGCAGTGCTTAATGCACTGTAGTACACCTGGTCCCTAATGATGCCTCTACCACAAACAGTGCCTCATGCATATCCATTATAAGCAGTTCCTCATACCTGTCTGTTAGGCACAGTGTCTAATGCCTCAACATGCAGTCTACTCACTACTCACACCTCACTACAACATACAGTGTTTTAGTGTTTTAGAACACACTACTACATATAGTGCTTCACACCTGTCTATTACTTGCCCTACCTCATCTCTAAACAAATGCATTGTCTGTCTGTTACATGCAGTGCCTTATACCTCTCTACAAGGGAAAAAAAAAGATGCAGACCATGGTCCAACCAATATCACACTTTCAATTCATAAGGCTAAGCATTTCCAGCATACCGAGGCTCCCCACCTAGAAGCCACCTGCTTTCCCCGCCTAGAAGCAGGCAACTTCTAGGCGGGGATTCTCAGTATGCTGGAAATGCTCAGTCATATGGATTAATAGTGTGTTTTTGGTTGGATTACAGTGTGTGGCTTTTTTTTTCTTGTGTTGGAGCAAGGACGGCCCCTTCCTTCACCCCTTTCTACCTGGATGCTGGAGGCTCGGCGTCAGATGGAACAGTGATACTTTTTAGCACTTTTATACCTTATTCCTCTCTGTTGCACAAATGTTTTATGCCTTTACTATACACAATCTCCAATGCTTCTCCAACAACCTGATAGGGCTTCTAACCCTTTCATACTCAATCCAAAACTGAAAAAAGTTTGTCTAGAGATATTTGTTTAACCCTAACTGAACTTTCAGTTTAAATTCGCTAAATACATTCCAGGTGCGTGAAAACAAAAGCTTGTATTCTCTATGTGAAAGCAGGGGTTTCTCTGCAGAGGTCCAACATGTCCCCTGCTGAGTCGGAGATAAAGCTTTCCAATCAGCAGGGTGCATGAGCTTTGCTAATTGCAGAAAGAACTCAACTGTTCATATCTCACCACTGGAGCTCCTGAGAAGTATAAGAAACTGTTGAGTGGTTCAGCTCTCCAGCATCCAGTGGAAGCTGAGATATCAGTTATGGAAGGACTGGCATTTTAAAGAAGTCTAATTAAAAATTAGATATTTTATTTTACCAATAAGTATAAATTAAAATGACATTAAACCCTCAGATTTTTTAACATAAACCAATACTGTAATGTGTGCCTTACTGTAATCCATGGTAGTTTCCCTTCTCTTTGCTGCTCTTCCTTTTAAATCCTCATGTCTTCTCATGCTTGGGGAGAACTTCCCTTTTCAGCTCAGGGCCTCTTCCTGTAGTGCTGGCTCAAGTTACAAGCCTATACAAACGGATACACAGACACCGTGTATCCATTCCAGAGACAAGGTAGTCTGCTGCAAAGGGAAGTTCTGCAAAGCATGAGAAGAGATACAGATTTAAAAGGAAGAGCAGCAAAGAGAAGGGAAACAACCATGGATTACAGTAAGGCGCACATTACAGTATTGTTTTATGTTAAAAAATCTGAGGGTTTAATGTCACTTTAAAGTTCTGTTATGGGGAGAGTTTACATTCAAATGGGGTATTCTTCTTTTAAAAACGGAATAAAAAGAAGGTAACCAGCAATGTTTATCTACTGTATCTGCTGGGAGTGAGGAGTGGTCAGTATTTATGACTGTGTGGTCAGACATGTTTAGATCAGGCAGCCAGCGTAATTAAGGGCGAAGTCCAGAAGGATATATAGAGCTGAATTCTTTTATTAAAAGCAGATTTTGCAGCAGGGAAATGTTGACGTCATCTGAGCATTTGCCAAAGTCTGAAATGTGTTTAAAATCTGCCTGGGACGCCTATTTCCATTCATAGCAGCAACAATCCATTGCGCTTCATTATTAATAGTATGCGTTATGAAACCTTTAAATAATTATTAATTGATTGCCAAAAGGTCTTGCGCCGATAAAATCACGCAAACAATTTGATCTGGACTAGAAAACATTACTACTAACAAATCTTGGTGTAAATAATGTTTTCTGGGCATGCATTGGCTCTCTAAAGTGGACCTTTCCCTGAAAGTTTGTTATCTTATAGGGAACATGCCAAGATGGTAAATGTCCATAAACAGTTTCCCATAAAGAATTTACCTTTTGTTTGGAATTCCTTGTGACAAATAGCAAAGGCAGAGTACACAATGATACCTCTGAACACACAACACCATCGCGCATTGGCCCAAGACACTCCAAATTTAGTCAGTGCCCTAGAAAGTACTGAAGGCAGTGGAAAGACCCACAGCCAGACAACTATCATTTTCAGAAGGTGAGCAATGGTATCATTCCATATTTCCACCCTACAGGTATACTTTAAAGTTATACATAAAGTGAGAAGTGAGAAGCATTCATTCTGCCACCAAAGTTGGTCCTGGCTCTACCCCTTCCTGGATCCCAAGTTATGTGAGAGCAAGTGGTGGAAATGTAAGCCGACAAAAAAATGTATTTTGTTTCATTTCGTTTCAGATGTTTTGTTATTTTGTTTTTTGGGATTCGGGTCTGAAAGTCAATTCGTTTGGGCATTCGGATCTGGATGGCTCCGAATTTTCTTTCATTTCGGATGAGTTAAATGCAAATTACAAATCAAAATTCACAGTAGAAATGGACATTAAATGTTAGTTTTGTTTCTTTTTAACTTTTTTATGCTCTTGCATGGGGTCCCCCCCCCAATTTACCCTTTAGGTCTGGTAGGAATATTAGGTGGGACACCCAATATAAAAAAAAAACAGCGTGAAGTTCACCAGACAATTCATACCAGACCCTCTAGGTCTGGTAGGAATTTTAAAGGGATCCCCAACACCAAAAAAAATGATAAAAAAGTGGGGGCAGGAAGGGGGGGGACTAACAAGCGCACCCCCCTCTCTCCATCATAGCAGGCCACATGCCCTCGGCATTGGCCAGATTAAGGGTCTGGTATGTGATTTTAGGGGGGGACCCCACGGTTTGTTTGTTTTTTTCATTTTTTTGGGGCATTGGGGTTCCCCTTAAAAAAGGGTCTGGTATGAATTGTTGGGAGACGCTGTTTTTTTTTCTGTGGACTGTTTAACACTTTTGTGTATTCTGTAACAGCTGTCAGATTCTTTGTCTGCAAAGAAGCAGAAGCTGTTACAGAATAGCGCACAGCTCTCAGCTTCTTTATTTCTTTACTTTTTGTAACAATATTCTGTTACTTTGTTTTCATTCGGGATACAGATCCAGAATGTCAACAAAGAGCAGAGAAGCCAGAGAGCGGTAAATGACAGCTCTCCCACTTATTGTGTTTCGTTCTGAATGAAATTCGCATGTATCCAAATTTTGTTATCAAACATTCGGATTCGTTTGGATTCGTTATTTCTGTCATTCGGAAATTCAGATGCATTGGAATGTCTGAATTTAAGGAAATTCGTAGGAATTTCAATTTGCAATGAAATGAATCGGACATGTCTAGCAAGTGGGTCAAGATTTAACTCCTTGGAAAAGTTGGGATTTGCATATAATTTTTGACTATATCTGTAGTTCCTGAGACCGTTTCCATATGTAGATTTCACTGAAGGTAATTATGTGTTTTTCATCATCTTTGCCATGAATGAGGGCATACAGCCTTCTACAAGCTGAACTCCAGCATTTTGGCCACGCCCACAGCCCAAAGCCCACCTGAGTGGTTTTCATTAAAAAAAAATCCCTACACATATCCTAACAAATACAATACATTGTAATGGTCACGTGAGGTGTTTACTGTTCTTTAGGATTGGGAATCTGTTCTTAGGAGAAATACAAATCAACAAGACAGCAGTGTCAAACATGGCCATATGTTGCAGTTTGCAGAATTATCTAAACTGAGGCCTTGTTCATACCAAGTGCGTTCCAGGAGCAGATCAGAGCAGTTACAGACCGGATCAAAACAGCGTCCAATATTTACTCATGAATATCTTTTGTGCAGTTTCACGGGATAGAGATAGATTGCTTCAAAAAATGTTTGATCTGTATGTGTATAACAAACATTATGAAGAGAAGCATTTGGAGCTGGAATATGCAGCTATGTAATGTGGCAGAGATGTATGACTGTAGAAAATACCACGAGAGACACATAGAAAACCTTTTATGTGGTTAACTTGTGCAAACTTAACATTTACGTCAAAGTTAGAAAGGGCAAGGACTGAGCTACATTAATCTTCCTTCCAAGGGCAATTCATTACTGGGTTCTCAGGTGTGTGTTTGAACTGCACTGCTCTGAAAGTCACATTTTATGCGACAGAGAGAAATTATTTCCTCCTATTAAAAGACTATTGTCATCATCACATTATAACCTTCATTTTAGTAGGCATTTTGTCAGAGGACACTTCCCCTTTGTTGCTGAAAATCTATCCTTCAAGTTTTTCTTAAAGTTTATGAATATTTCTTCACTTATTTAAAATAACACATTATGTGGTAAATACTTTGTTAAATAGTTACTAAATCTGTTTATTAATACAAACAGTATGTAAATGAAACAATATGTTTGTAATACTTGGGTTATTTCTATATTTATTTTCAATAACTTTAAACAAGATTTTTTGCTTGAAAATGTGAAACACCCCTTTAACTGGTGGACTTCAGGAATCATCTGCAGTTGCCTTCTTGGGGCTGCTATGATCATCTACAGGCTTCTGGATCATTTGGAGCAAATCTGTTTCTGCATAGGATATCTGTTGAAATCAGTGGGTTCCAAAATACTGGGGCCATGCTCTGTGTCAATACAAGGACTGTTCCTACCAATATTAGTGCCTGGCCAGCAGATGACTGCCCCATAAAATAAGAATACTGCCCAATTTAATAGCAGATAGGAGAAACATTATTGCATTAATATGCTGTTATTGGGACACATTGCTAAAAAGAAAGATTCCTGCAATTCTTTCCATTTCTCAATATCATTAGAGAGATTGTACAATTAGGAATCAGACTTCTTTTGTGAAGTCAGTGAAGGCCAAAGTGGGAAGCAGAACCAGGAAATGAATGTTCTCACCACATCCCAAAAGAAACCAGTGATTGATTCAACTCACTGGCAAATACCTAAACTAAATTAGTATTGGTTCAAACTTCCCATTAATATATTTGGGGGAATTATTCACAGGTGTGCATTAAAGAAACTAGCATATTGCAAGTAGGTGTATTTGCTGGAGAATAGTCTTATTGTTAGAGAGTGGACACTCGGCGTAGAGGAATATGAATGCAGCGGAGTAGAGACTGAAGGGCATGCATAGAGAAGGAGTATACCGGAGAGTGAGTATATAAGGGGAGGCAAGTAGGTGCATAGCCAAATCAGATTGGGAGAGGAGAGTGTTGTAGAGCAAAGATGCTCATAGTGAACAGTGGCTGAAAAGAAGGAGAGAGGAAGAAGACAGCAGAGTGACTGGTGTGCCCAGAGAAGGACAAGAAAACTTGTGCATAGAGGTGGAAAAGACCAGAGTGGGCACAGAAGAGGAGGAGAATGAAAAATAGGCCCAGAGCACTCTCCTTCTTCTCTAGTGTCCAGTATGCTTTTGTCCTTTTTTCCAATCTGGAGAGAGCACCAGTCTGCACTGACTCATTGCTCTCTGTAGTGTAGAAGGTGGCACATCTCATCTCAATGTACTTGTTAGGTAGGAGAGGAAGAGTGACCACACTGGGGAATAGTGTGTGTGTGCGCAAGAAACTCACATAGCATTTTAAAAAATGCTGAATTTTAGTGCGAAAAAAGCAGCCAGACACCCCTGGCTCCAGAACTTTATCAAAGTAAATTAGACATTGGCCGAAACAAAATCCAACCTGGTAAATTTCCTCAAGAAAGAACAGCCATGGAGTGTATGCACCCACATACATAACAACCACTGTCCAATAGAGCCAAGGGTTATCTCATGTCTACAAACCAGACAGTTGATCTGTGGTCGATCTGCAAATATCTTTAAATTCTGACAACTTTATTTGCATAAATAGAAGAAAAACAAAAATAAAGTCATAAAATCTCTGCGCACATTTAAAGTTTGGCAGCTTTAGTTACACAAATAACAGAAGAACAAAAGTACATTTACACTTACTGTTGCCTGCAACCAAACAGCCGTTCAAATGAGCCAGCTGTGGGACATGTTTGTGCAAGATAATATAGCTTTCCACTCTTTATGCCACCACACACTGCAGAAAATAATGATGTTGTGAAATATGACATCAGCCTTTTTTCACAGTGGTCTCTTTATTTTTCTTATCCCAATTCAACCCTCGTTAGCTGAGTGATGATCTCATAATGGGTATCTTATCGGGATGTCTAAGAGGTTCCTCTGCAGACACCCTTTTACAGATCTCTTTTGGGAAAAAACTTTTGGGAGGATTAGAATATTTTAGCCAAGAGCTGTTCTTGTTTCCTTCCCCTGAATAATTTACCCTACAGATGGTCAATCGCAGAGAAGTCTGACTAAAGGCTCTTTTCAGCTCCTGTTGGTCATATGGTAAAGTATCATACCAGTTTACAGCTGCAGAAGACAATGACAGACAGATTTTTCCAATCACACACGGTTCCTCCCTTGCAATGGTTTGTGCTATACAGTCAGATAATCTCATGACCACAACAAAAGCATTAATTATCAGACCTTAGTTCAGAATATGTCAGTAAATGGAACAAATAAATATAGGATTGGTACATGCTGATTAATGTGTATTCTAAGCAAGAGCACCAAGGTTTCTGTACTTCAAAGAGTACAACTCAAGCTACTAAACTACTAGTTTAGCCTGACCACAAAATAAGGTCTTTAGCCAAAACTTTCAAGTGACCACATTTTAGACCCACCCAATTCCGAGGACACAAAAAGACATGATGTTTTACAGCAGCCTGCAGCATCTGTATGGGGATCCTATGAGTGTTTGTCCGTACACTAACATTACTTCTGTAAGATAAATCCAGGCAGACACACACGTTTTACAGCACAATTACTTAGGGTAAAATTGTCTGTTTTCATATATATTTATATTCTGAGTCGTTTCATTGAGCCCAGAGTAACGACCAAAGCCTCATCAATCCCTCAAAAGCAGTATGCAATTACCTCTTAAAAGATGAAGGTCAGTCCTATTCTTCACATTTTATTTATCTCAGTAAAGTTGCAGACAGTCACAAGGCTCTACATAAAATTCATTAGAACCATAAAGTTTCAAAAGGTCACAAAATGTCTCTTTAGCTAGATGGTGAAAAAATGGAAAAAGATCTTTCATTTGTTTAATAATTCATTACCTCTTCCAAGATATAGGTGGTTAACTGTAGATAACGGATTGGCTTTAAAAAAGTTCCCAAATCATCCTGGAAATGGCAATCTAGAGGAAAACAAATGCTTTAATGAAAATGCGTGCATGATCATCACTGCACGTAGTATTTTAAACATTAAACACTCTAATGATTCTGTAGCATACATTTTTCGTACAGCTTTTTTTCTCAACCGTACTGTAAGGAATTCTGCTTTAAAATGTGTTCTGCATTTGCCTGTGCATACCAACAGTAGAAACAATCTTTCAACAGGTTTTAAAGGGAATTTATAGGCTTTAAAGCCTTGTTTTGTAGATACGTGACTGCAATCTGCTTAAAGTGTAAGTAAGGCAAAAACTTTTTTATTTTGGATATAGTGGCAAGCGTTTTTTATTGCTGCTGAGTTCCCGCTGGAGAGATTCACCCACTGTCATCAAAACAAAAGGTGAGGTAACTCTTCCAATGGGGGACATCTGTTCCTGGTGATAACTGTCTAAGAGGGGATAATTGCAGAGAGACCAGGTGATGTAACCCCATATAGGCCTTATTAACACAGGTGGCAAGGGGGGGGGATAAAACCAGATCGTTTATCTGCGGTTTTACCACCTCCAGTTGCCTGCTGCAATGTCAGTACTGCGACTGAACCGTGCTGTATACATTGCTGTAAAGCATAATGCTTTGTGTCGTGGCACAGCAAAATTATACAGCATGTCACTTTTGGCAGGCACTGCCGCTTGTCAAACGCATCATTGCAATGAATGGGACTGTGCTATAACCAGGGCCATGGTTGCGCCACATTATTGCAATAGAAAACCCCTATTAGGATTTAAAAAAAAAAACCTGCATTCAGGAGGGCATCAGATATCTTTTCAGAGGGTGGTGGAGGCTGCTGCCCGTGTAAACTAAGCCTTATAACTCACCAAAGCTGCTGTCCTCTAACGATAATATGAGGTCAGTATAAGTTCAAAACATGGAAACTCCAAGAGATAGGATCAGCCAAGAGCCCCCCCTTCATGAATAGATCCTCCAGTTTGTCAAGCTGACAGGTCCACCCACTAGTTTGTAGATGTCCTTTTGAAGTCACACCAGTATGATCCAAATAACACCAATGGCAGCAGGGCTGGATTAAGAGCATCATGGGCCTGGTGCTGTTAGTCGGTCAGATGGGAAGAAGCAGAGGTGGCTCTCCAATTAGGTGGCTGCTTAGTGATCACTGGGGCCCTGCGAGGCCCCGGTGAGTGGTCATCTAATATGCCTGATTAGAGATCTGTCTGATTGTGTTCAGCCCGGCTGGCCTGGATTGCCATCGCGCATACCGTAGCGATCCAGGCTGACCGGCCTATTTTCAGTGGTGGGCCTGGAACTGCCGCTCCAATAGCCTCTTTGGTAATCCAGCCCTGAATGGCAATCCTCGGCTGTAAGTTCCAGTATTGTATTCTCTATACTCCCTCCCTACTTGTTCTGCCATTGATGTGATTTGGAGCATACTGCAGTGACTTCCAAGGGCAACTACAATCCCACGGTGAGATTTCCCCTCTCTTGCTTTCTTTGTGACATTTGTTTCACCAGACAGGAAGTAAAGGAAAATCTGCAGCAATCTATCTATCCGAATCCTGGATGAGCAGTAAAATCTGACAGGGGTTCTAATCCTTCCTCACTCTATCCATGAAAAAAAATAAAAAGTTTTGGCTGGACATACATTTTGAATTCGGACTTTAGGCCTGCAAGCCAAAAGCATAGTAACAGCAGGAAATGGGGCTTTATGCTCTTTTAGAGCAAATTTAAATGGATCCAAAGGGGCAGCAGAGCGTTACATGGTCATGAAAACAAGCAGATGAGATCAGTAGATAATTATACATGATGAATGAAACATTAGACTGTCTGCAAAGTAGGGAAAGTTGATTAAAGAGCTGATGGAATTAAAAGTAGAGGTGCACTGAAATGAAAATTTCAAAACCGAAACAAAACCAAAATGAAAACAATTGTCAGGCCGAAACCGAAATGTTTTTTATTTGAACTTTTTCAAAAAAAATTATATTTTATTTATTTTTTATACACTTTTTTATATTTTATTTTTATTTATTTATTCATTTTTATTAAATATTTTTATTTTTCACTTTACTTTTAGGGGAAATATTGGGGGTCTAAACAGACCACTGATATTTCCCTTTTAAAATACAAAAAGAGATTGAAGACACAAAGTCCTCAATCTCTTTTTCTGCAGCCTCTGTTATAAATGAACAGGAATCCTCTAAACTGAGTGTCCCTGTTCATTCATAACTATGTTTACTATAGCCACAATCATGAATGGACCGGAGGTGATGTAGATCACTTCCCATTCATTCATAATTGAGGATGCAGTAAACATACTATGTCCTCAAATATAACACTCAGCGATCACTGATCACTGACTGCTTGTACACGCTCTCCTTCCCGACTCACTGTCACAGGAGGCTGAGTGAGCGGAGCAGGGAGGAGAGCTCAGCCTCCTGTGACAGCGATGGCTGTCTCTGCCCACACACCGCTCTTCCGATCTGTGACAGGGGGCTGAGCGGTGTGGGAGGAGAGATGCCAGTCGCTCACAGCGCTCTCCTCACGCAGTACTCGGCCACCTTTGAAATGTTTCGGCCGGCGATATATCGGTGCATCCCTAATTAAAAGTGAAGGTCCTTCCCATAACAGGGCCCATAAAGAAAGGCCAGACTCGAGTACATTTTGTGATACTATTTTTATTTTTGTCATGTTGATGTGAACATGTTCTCATTTTCAGCATTTCCAGAGATGGAGAGGAGATGAAGAGAATAACTTGGACAATGGAAATTTGTTGCGAATGAGAAACAATGGAAGCACCTGTGAAGGAAGAACTGTTGTTATGATTGTGTATGCCCAGAATGACAATGACTAAAATTAATTTAAAATCAAATGCTACGGAGGGGGTAGAGCAATATCAGGTGGCTCCTGAGAGAGAGCATGCCATACATTACCTACAGTACCAGTAGTCCTGTCAAGGGATCTCATGCATCAGGATCAAGTAAGGTGACTTTTTAAATCAGACCCCCTGCCAAAATAAGATAACAATTAATAACATTGAAAGATAAAATAATTAAACCAGCTTTTGATGCAATATGCACATTTCCAGAGATCTCCCCAGCAGTCATTTTATTTCTGCCACTTGATGTCTGAAGGTCTGCATCATTCAACCCTCTTCCGCTGAGCCCAGGTTGTCCTAGACCTAAGGCAGTCTGTGACTGGACAGTGAAAAAGGAAGCAGCACAGCGATGAGCTTCCTGTCAGTCTGCTCTCTCCCCCTATCAGCTTGCTTCTTGTCAGCACATGAAGTGAATGGCTTCCTCTCACTCTACAGCTCTGCTGTACAGGGACTGCAAAGTGCTGATACCAGGTCCTAGATTGTTCACTTCTCCTGCCTTCTCCAAACTCTTCACCCTGTTGTGAATAACCCTGCCAATGAAGAAACCTGTACTAAAAAGGCTGCAAGATTGACATGTACATTTTATTTTAGTTCTGTTACCAGTTGCCTGTCTGGCTTTTTGTCCCTTTCAAGTGGTGTGCAGTAAAAAAAAGTCTGCCAAAACGTTCCCAGCCTGTGTCCTCGGTGCTTCTTCTAAAGCCTGTCATTCCTTTCTGAATACCACTACATACCTCCCAGAGCCATGAGAGCTTTAACTCTCCACATCTCTCCACATCTGGTCAATGACAAAGCAGAAGTACAATGTACATGGAGCAGAATGGTTACAGCACTGGCATCATACAGCATCATACGCTCTATGACCGTAATATACAGGGGTACGGGTACTCCTAGAATGAGATCCTAATAGGTTGGACTTGATGGACTAATGTCTTTATTCAACCTCAAATACTATGTAACTATGTAACTATGTAAACATGCCACAGCAAAAACGATATTGGTCACTTTAATTTTGCAATTTTTGCTTTTGCAGTATTTAGGTCAGCACTTGTATAATGTTACACTTTTAAGATTTCATTAGATCAGTTATGATTTGACTTCTCGATTAAGTACATCCCAGAGGATTTTTTAATCTCAGCGGTCAGTTTCCAGCAGTCAGACCACAGAGCGGCGGTAAGCAATGTGCCCAGAACACGTCTCCTTCACATAGCTGATTCTTGTGGCCTTCCAAACACATGTTTAGCAGCAGAAAAGAAGAGAGCCCCAGACAGCCACTGTGGATCCTGCATGATGGGTATCCCAAGTCTCTTTTTAAAAAACACACATAGGTTTGTGAATGAAATGCATTTGTGCTTGAATAATAGTAAAGTGGATCTAGGATCAGATATATTTTTCATGCTAAATACTCAGCAACTAAATTTGCTTGCTGCCGGCTAGATTCCGTTGTCGGCAGCAGAATGTAAACAATGGGGAGCAATAGCCAGCCTGCTATCGGCTTTTGCAAATTGCAATAGCAGGCTGGCTATTGTACCCTCCCTATCACGTACCTGACTGGAGACTCAGCTGAGAAGGGGGCTGCCTGTGCACCTCTTGTCCCACACCTCTGGAAGTAGTGACAGGTGATGTAAGGACAGAGCAGAGCACAGGTGCCGATAGTGGTGGCTGGCCGGTTCATGAGGAGGCGCTTGAGTGCATTGGACCAGCTGGTGAATCGGCAGGACCGAGATGACACTGGGACCTCTTGAAACCAGAGCAGGCAACGGGTATGAGGCCAAGGAAGCTCTGGCAGGATGTCATTGCTCAGGATGCTGATGGAGCGATCCACCAAGTAGCAGACCAGGAGGGAAGTCAGGTTCATAGACCTTAAGAAAAAGTGTTTGAACTTGTTACATTTCTATTAAGTTCTAACAAAGAAAAAAGAAACAGTGGGATGTGGCTCGATGGAGCGCAATGGCATTGTCCAGGAACACACACACCAGCAGCCCAGCAGTTAAGCGCATCTGCTGGTGCGAACAAGCCCTTCAGCCAAAGGACAGCGTTTAAATGATAGAAGATACTTCTTTTACTGTTTATGTATATTGTGAATAGTTGGAAATATATTTATGCAGACTTGTTAAAAGAGAACTATGGTCAAAACTTTTTTGGCTTTAATTCTCATTTGGGTCACAGGAGGACTATTGCCCATTACATGCTGACAGTGCAGAGCCGTGCTGCAGGCAGGAAAGATCACTACAATATTGTCAGGATCTAAGCCGCTACCTGATTGACAGCTGGCTCTGCCTCTCTAGACCCAACTGTGCCCGCCCCTTCCCCTGTCTGTCCCTCCAATGAACGCTGGAGGAACGGAGAAGGGAGGGGATTTCCTGCGGGGGGAGGCGACTGATATTCACTGCTCTCTTCAGGGATAAGCCATGAGCTGAAAGATCAGCAGTTTGTGATCGCTCAGTTCTCAATCAATAGAGCCGACGTGGGACAGCTGCAGTGTCACACATCAGCTCTAACTATGGGGATCAGTGTGTTTCACTCTCCAGCATAGTTCTCCTTTAAGTTACCAAAAGTTCTACTTTACACAGCAGCACCAAGCAACAAAGAAAATTATTGGACTGTCGGTGTTCCTTAAGAAATAATAGAATTCTCCTATATGCAGATGTTCTCCTTTATTTCAGTGTGAAATAAAACAAATATATGCAGTCAGATGTAGCACAGATCAGTTTGTTCTGGCTCTGCGATTCTGATACTGTATGGTATGAGGGTTGGACCTGCATAGTCCCCAACTCTACACTACATGCGCCAACCACTCCTAGGACATACTGAGGAAAATTTATAAAAACTGGGGCAGACAAAAACTGGAGCAGCTGTGCATGACAACCAATCAGCTTCTTTCTTTCATTTTCAAATCTTAGCTGAACAAACTGAAGAGAGAAGCTGATTGGTTGCCATGGACAACTGCTCCAGTTTCTGTCTGCTCCAGTTTTGATAAATTCCCCTCACTGTATATATAGCAATGTACAAACTAGAAGCAGACTTACCTTGGATGTGACCCTACTCTGCCTAGAAGTACAGTAAGAGGCTACCAGTCCATATCATATTATAAGTGAATACTGAGAGCAAATAACAGCAATTATTTGGTTAATCTACTGTAGTTTTCCATTTATTTACTGATTGATGCCTTTGAATAAGAAGAGTTTGTGTTTATCCAGTTGTGTAGATGTGACTTTTCCAGGTGTGAATAGAAGAGCTTTATAATAAAACCCATTTAAGGGCACAAAAAAATGTTTAAAGGGAAAAATAGATAGATAGATAGATAGATAGATAGATAGATAGATAGATAGATAGATAGATAGATAGATAGATAGATAGATAGATAGATAGATAGATCAATAGTGTAAAAATATCAGAGCTGAATCAAAATTACTTTCTGGTATTTTTTACATTAAAATGTAAAATGTGTCCTCCCCAAAAATACTCTACTCTTCATGTAAGTGTGCCTTTGAACTAAGTTTTGGCTACATTTATACAGAAATTACTAGGTGTGGCTGGACATTTTCTCTCTCTCTCCCACATAGTTCCTGATCTGTCTCTCTCAGGAGTTTCTTTTGCCCATAGCAGATAAGGAAATTCCCCCTTCAGTCCCCAATACTGAACCAGAAAGACAACAGGGTGAAGACTACTTGCTGTGGGTAACAAGAACAGCTCCTACTTTATACTACTTTTATAATGGCCGTAGCTAAATCTTGGATGGAGTGGTGCCTCTTGTCATGGCAGAGACTTCCATGATTCAACAACGTGAAATATGGACATGTACTACAGATAAGGAGGAGAGATAAATGCAGAGGTCATGATCCAGACAGACAGTGCAGGAAGTGCCAGGAAATGGAAGGAAACTATTGAGAAGATAATGGAACACAGTATTTTCCTAAATAAAAGTTAATGGGCTTTATGAATATGTACCTGATGCCTGAAAGAAAATCATCTATTTTGATCCAAGAAAACATCCAGATTCCATTTAATGGTAAAAAATTAAAAGAAGAAAGGCAATAGACACTCCGATTCATATACTCTAGCCTTTCCTAACCTTTTAAACACAGAGGAACCCTTGAAACAATTTTAATGTCTCAGGGAGCCCCCGCTAAATTATTAGATATACAGCTCACGGTACATCAGTGTGATCAGTGATTTGTAAATATAAAGAATCAAAAATGTGGCTTTACTAGTGTATCTGACACCCATAGCAGATTATTATTAACGATCCCTGTTTGAGAATTGCTGCTCTAGGTTCATGTACATGAGTACCAGTCATCTACAAAGTGCTGATTTGACAACCATTGGCGATTGCTGCAAAAAAACCAAAACGTCACCTATTATTAGTGCGCAACAGATTTTAATCTGCAACTTTTTTTTTTGCAGGAAAAGGATGTAGAAACCAAATCAGCCAATCTTACAAACTATGCTGGTTTATAAACTTTTAGCCCCAGGAGATTAGCACTGTTCTTTTCTAGCAAAGAGACCCGGATGCAGAGAGCAATGCCCTGCTATAAGGACCCCCCGTGCTAACACTCCTTATAACCTTAACCCCCACAATTACCCCTCCTATAACCATAACACTTACACAAGGGACCCCCATAACTCTAATCCTCACACTAGCGCCTCTT
The DNA here is from genome assembly GCF_000935625.1 of Nanorana parkeri. NCBI lineage: Eukaryota > Metazoa > Chordata > Amphibia > Anura > Dicroglossidae > Nanorana > Nanorana parkeri. The sequence goes on along the minus strand of NW_017309236.1, from coordinate 30,525 downwards.
GTAAGCATTACTCTCATACAAGCATCCCGTAGCAATCGTCATACAAGCAATCCGATATAACCCCAACCTTCACACTAACTCCTGCTATAACCCCAACTTTCACACTAACTCCTGCTATAATGCTAATATAACCTTAACCCCTTGTTTACATACTTACCTCTCCTATACTAGGATCCTCTGAAGGCTATCATTCCTGACACTGCCACTGTTGTCTTGATGATAAAATCTACTGAGCAAATCTATTTGATGCAGATATACTCATTATTAGTATTGTACTGTAAACACATAAAAGTGAGTAACAGTGATCGAAGTGCCAAATTCCAGAGAAGGTTTACATGTCACTGAGTTCCTTAGAAGGGCAATCTCTGAAAAAATAAGTCAAGGCAACTGGACTTGCTGTATTTTTTCTTGAAGACGTTTCACTGGACATCCGACCAGCTTTCTCAATTCAGAATGACTTGTACAAAAAATTATCTGGGAATAAATATGGTGAGTGTTACTCCAATCCACATAATCTGTCAATCACACTCACCATATTTATTCCCAGATAATTTTTTGTACAAGTCATTCTGAATTGAGAAAGCTGGTCGGATGTCCAGTGAAATGTCTTCAAGAAAACATACAGCAAGTCCAGTTGCCTTGACTTATTTTTTACAGATATACTGTACCATGACCTGGATGAATGAGAACCTTCACAGTCAGAAGGGCAATATGTTATCATGAAGAAAAGAACACGCATACAGCTAAACACTGTTGTACCGGCAAGGTTTCTTAGCATTCCTTTAAAATATCAAAATGCTGAAAAGAACTATAGTATAAAATGTTGGTTTTAAAGACCTGAAATGAATTGCATTAAAGTCAAATTACCCATAAACATGTAATGTAATCAGAGTACATGCTGAGCTCCTAGGAACATTGAATGAACAGAATCTAGGAACACTAACTGCAGGAATGAATTAAATTTTCTTCAATGATTAGCTGTCTCCACATTTCACACTCATATTCCTGATCTGATACAGGTGGAACTGGATTGGAGGAGAACTTTGTCTGCCAAGCAATACAACCAAAATAAAAAGCAGACTAAATAGTTGTTCATCCAATATATTTATAAACCAGACATGTATTACCAAGAATTGTTGTACTCTGCAATGCTCACAAGCATACTTCATAAGGCAAAAAGTAATGATGATGTGCACAGTTCAGAAAACCTGTAGCAACTGTTAGCATGGATTGGTTGCCATGTAATAATGCATTTTGCTTTAATAGGCCTGTCAAAGGTATACTCCAGCTAAATCATTATTATTATAAAGGATTTATGTAGTGCCAACAGGTTCCGCAGCCCATTGCAAAACAAAGGGAGACAGTACAGTAACAATATAATGCAAGCAAAGAAGGTTTGGAGGGACCTGCTTGTGAGAGCTTACAATCTAAAAGGGAGGTGAAAGTGATACAAAAGGATGGTAAAGGTAAACGTTCTGACATTAGGTAATGGCAGGATAGGCTTCCCTGAACAGGAGAGTTTTGGGGATTGCCTAAAGGTAAACAGAGTAGGAGATAGATAGAGAGACTGTGGTAGGGAGATCCAGAGGATAGTAGAGATTCTAGAGAAGGCATGCATGGGAGGAGGTGATGAGGGAGCTGGAGAACAGCATGTCTTGGGAGTTGGGAAAAGGATGGCTTGGTTGATATTTTAAAACAAAGTTGGTGATGTAGCTGGGGGCACAGTTGTGGATGACTTTGTATGTTGTTGTTCCTATTTTTAATGCTATTTATTGGGCAAGTGGAATCCAGTGGAGTGATTGACAGAGAAGGGGTTGGAGACACTGAACGGTTGTTAAAGTGGATTAGTTTGACAGCAGCATTTATGATAGACTGTAGGCAGGATATCCTGTGGTAGGCAGGGCCATCTTTAATAATGATTGGACCCTGGGCAAACATTTTCCTGGACCCCCCACTCCTACCCATCCCGACTCCCTAAAAAAACACCCCCTACCCGCCCCCGCCATGCAATTTTGCCCATGCATATGCCTATATGGCAAGGCCGGAGCAGCACTATGCAATACCGATCTCACAGTAAACAGAAGAGTGGCGCTGGTGTATCTTTTGTGGGTTCAAGGGCAGAGCTGGTGCCAGGATTTTTGTGTACACAGGTGAAGGTGCATTTTTCACCCCCTCCAGGTTATAGCACAGCCGCCTCCTCCAGCACACACATACACACAGCATGGAGGGCATCCACCCAGCTCTTCTCTCCGTGTCACACACTCTGCCCTGACATCATGCAGCACTCTACTGTCAGTGCTGAGATGCAGGGCCAGTGGTAGGTGTTTTGCGGCACAGGACCTGCTCAAGGGGCAGCTGCTTTGGGCCCCACAACAATGACTGGGCCCTGGGCAGCTGCCCCTTTTGCCCTGCGTTAAAGACGGCCCTGGAGGTAGGCCAATGAGGAAGGTCAAGGTGAATAGTCAAAGTGAGAAATAACAAGGGAGTGGAAAAGATATATTACAGAGGTGAAGGCGGCAAGATTTAGACAGTGATTGGACGTGAGGCTTGAAGGAGAGATCAGAGTCCAGAATTACACCTAGCACCCTGGCAAATGTAACAATATTTAATACAACTCAGCAACCACATTCTAACTGCTAAATGGCTCCTATTTATATTCCATCTTTCATCTTTCCCAGCTAACTAATTCACTATATGTCATTCTATTCTCATCTTCTGAATAATCCTGAATCCATAAGATTCATGTTAGCCTTCTTAATAATGAAGCTTTCTAAACCCAGTACACGTACCCAGTAGAGGTAGTAGACCACTGATGAAAGCTTTCAAGAACTATTGTACTATTGATAATATTGTAGTTAATAAAATATCCCATAAAGTAATACAACTCTACCTACCTTGGTGCTTCCTGCTGCCCCCACACATTCCTATTGGACCATCATTATAATCCATTGTCAAATGGAAATGTGCATAAGGCAGAAAAGGAAAGGCAAGCTTTGGTATAAGATATCAGAGCTTTGCCTTGACAGGGTAAGACATAAGCTATACTATTAGCATAGCTTACTACAGCCCTATCGCCTTCTGTTCTTGTCCACAAAAAAGAAACCCTGCCAATGGCAACCCAGCAGAGAGAAACTATCAGGATGGACAGTAGCCTGAACGCCGACTCGATGTCAGACTTCGCAAGAAGGGAACCTTTTCCATACCGACGGACCCATGCTACAGCGGCATCAAACGAGGTATAGGATACTGCGCAAACCGCTGGGTCGATCGCATCATTCACCGAACCCCCTTTGGGATGGGACAAATGGTGGATCAGACGAAATTTGTGAGGTTCCTTCTTCGGCACCACCTCGAGAGGAGAGACGACCAGATCAGTCAATGGTGCGTAAGAAAAGGGGCCCTCCATGCGCCCTAAACTGACCTTCGCCAACTTCCTGGAAACCACGGCAGGATACTGAAGAGCAGATGGTAAATTTTTTGAGAACGGAGGTATGACGGTCATGGAGCTGGGAATTCGAAAACCTTCGGTAAAACCTGACTCCAAAAGTGAAGCCGCCACCCGGTCAGGATATCTATTTAGAAAGGAACGCATCCTTTCCACCCTCACCGGAGTCGTCCCTCTTACCTGAAGGCTCGCCGGCACGCCCCTTTCCGTGCTTAAAACACCTGGAGAGGGAGTGACTACCCCCGCATCCGGAACACTCATGTTTGAAGCGGCAACCGCTTCCAAACCTGCAGGTTCCCTCGTTGTATTGCCAGCAGAAACCCTTACGCCTGGCGGCCGGTTGTCCTGAGTTGGCAGAACCACCTGCCGCCCCCTGAAAAAAGGGTGCGGGCACTCGGGCCATGCCCGCTCCGTTGAGCCACCGCGGGGTCAGGCAGCACCGAAGCCAGCCCTGAAAGTAAAGTAGCAGGGAGGAGGGAGGGGCCGCCGGCCGCACCACGGGACGGGCCGGCGCGCATGGCGGTGACGTCAGAACTTCGGGCCTGCGAGGTCCTCGCCGAGGCCTTCCCTTTTCCCCCTCGGCGCCCGCAACGCTGGGCCACCGGAGGGTCAGGCACCACCAGAGGCAGCCCTGGAAGGAAGCCGAGGTGTGAGGGGGAGGGGCCGCCGGCCGCAGCAGGTGACTGACCGGCGCCCGCAACGGCACGAATCCCGCGCTGAGCCGCCTCACCGACCGGAGCATCGCCAGGTGAGGCGGCCGGAAGGTTCCGACCAGCAGTAGGGTGGGAGGGGTGATGAGGTGGATGTCGGGCAGGCACTCTTTCCCTGGGGCTCTGCCTAGGCCGAGGATTCCTCCCAGGCCTAACCATTGGTGCAGAGGTTGATGCACGTTTGGCCGGAGGACCTGGAGGGTCCCTAGAGGGGCTCCTAACATGGCACTGAGCACCCGAAACAGTAGGACGGGCAGGGGAATAGCGCTCAGGAGGCCTGGACCTCCTAGCACGTGGCGCCTGCATTACCTGAGTAGGTTGGGGGTCTGACAATAAGTTTGAAATCTGGTCCTGAAGCCAAGCGGATCCATTAGCATCTGCTGCAGCTTTTAATTATGCCCTGTCTGCCCTGTCATGTGTCCTTCCGCCTATTCTTTTCTGTCTTTTGCTCCATGACCTTCTGTCAGAACAGCATGACATTTCACTGTTACGACAAGCATTTGGGGCCTGCTGCAGGTATGTGCAGGAACCTCTAGATGCTTGCACTTTATACCTGCAGCTTTAGTTTTTTCTCAAAATTCTCAAGTTCGAGATTCAATTTACATGCACAGGTGAATGAGTCAGAACAGTGACTTATTCCCTTTCCCTCTCTCTCTGTTTGCCTGTTAAGATTGCTCCCTACAAAGTTTTAATTAGAAACAGAAGGTCTGAACGTAACTGGCTTTTGCTGTGCTTTCTCTTTGAAAATCCCATTCTATTTTGGTCTGCAAATCCACTGTCACGGGTGTACCTTGTATTAAATGTTTATTTGTAAAACAAAGCTACTATACGCATAGTAAAGATATAAAGTTTTCTAAAAACATATACACTTTAAAATAAATTGAGGGGAATTAATCAAAACGGGTATAGACAAAATCTGGAGCAGCTGTGCATGGCAACCAATCAGCATCCACCTTTCATTTTCAAAGCTTAACGGAACAAACTGAAGAGAGAAGCTGATTGGTTGCCATAGGCAACTGCTCCAGATTGTATCTGCTCCAGTTTTGATAAATCCCCCCCAATGAATCCAAAACAATCATAATTTCCCTTTAAAACGGAGTGCAGAAGACAATGATGTGCTGTGACTCACAGCAGCCATGTTCAGATAAAATATTATCATTGGTTGCTCTGGGTAATTTCTGTTGATAAAACTCACAGTGGTATCTCCTCTATGATGTTGTTCAGTCACCAGTGTACAATGTCACAATGACATGCTGCAGTTGTTTGGTGCTGCAGGTAATCAGAAACCCTTGCCCAGATAAAAACTTCATTGTTCAATATATCGGCTCATACTGCAGTTCAACACGGGAAATGGAAACTGCTGACTGGAAATCCAAATACCCTTTATCTGCATTACCTAGACACAAACACTGACAACTCCAAACATGGGGGCTATTAACTCTTCAACAGTACATTGTAATACAAAGATCATTTCATGTTGTACAACTTACAGTCTGTGCCAGAGTAAATGACATCCCACTAAAGAAAGAATTAGGATGATCAAAATACCAGGGAATGACAGAACAAAGAAAGAATGCACACTCTCTGTATGCTGAGTTTTATATGGTCTATCACTCAGCAATACATAGCGACCTCTGGTTAAACAGAAAGGAGGAAGAGTGCACTGATATAGGGCAATAAAATCTCCAGAATTGTTAAAAGGATACAATGTGTGCGCTCACAAGTAAATGAGTGGCTGGCCCTGTATCAGTCTACTTTTTTAGATGAACCTTCTCACCATGGTCAGAAATTGGCTTACTATATAATGTCCAGGGATGTAGAAAATAGCACAGCAAGTCGGCTTCAAGTTGGCATAGAGCAGCGTCCTTGCTGTTCCATGAGAGCGCCTACAGCAGCTCTGTCTGCGTAGTCACACAGTGTTGGGGGTCTAACGCACGCCCAGCTTTGAAGGAGTACTGTAATTTAAAGTGACACTAAACTTAGGAGTTAAATCTTAAAAATAAATTCAAGCATCTTAACTATTCACAAAAATGTATCTTATTTTTTTAATTTGTGTATCACTCGGCTGTAGATCCTCAATTCATCTCTGAATTGCTGCTGACTGTCCTTCCTTCTGGAGGGTGGCTACTTTTGTTCCCCACGGTCCCTGTATGTGTTGTAAAGTAGCCACCGCTCCAAGCTCACTCCTATGGTGGACTACAATCTCATGTTTAGTTTTCTAATTTATATTGAGATTGTAGCCCATCCAGGGACCGAGCTCAGAGCGGTGACTACAATACAACACACTCAGGGACCATGGGGAAGAAAAGTAGCCTCCTTCCAGAAGGAAAGACACTGTCAACACTGCACAGAAACTATAAGCAATATTATCAGCTTTGCATGTGAAATTCATGTGCATGTGAACTACAGAACAATGTCAGCACAGCGCCCTCTGCTCATCTCTCTGATTCCCTGGTAGCAGTGGCGTAACAACCGGGGGTGCAGCAGGGGCGCGAGACCCTACAGTTCTAGTGGATGTTTATATAATATGGGGGGGGCGAAAAAATTTTTATGCCCCGGGCGCCCAGAACTCTGGTTACGCCACTGCCTGGTAGCCAAGCTGTGGCCCGATGGTGCTTATGGCATGGCCCTCAGACCCCAGCAGGCAGCATTGGGACCATTAATTTGTAAAATAATCAGTAATATCTAGCAGTCTCATACAACAAGTCTTCAGTCTCAGTCTCCTGCAGCATGTCTCCAGCTTTCATATGTGCATATCACCAGTCCATCTCCACCATTATGTTAGCAGTCTCGAACAATACTCTGTTGTACTATGTATACAGAATATTATGTAATATATAACTGAGGCCCTCTATGTGTAGTTGACAACCACTGCTATAACTCCTCTCCAGGTGTGCTTGCTCATGAGCTCCGAGTAAGCAAAGGTGAGGGTCAATATCCAGCCTCCGGTGCTCTGTCAATGTCTACCCCAATAGTAGCCCAGGGCAGATGTGGGTTTATATCTACTTAAATCATGTGTGCAGATATCCTTTAGCTCTTGGCATCACAATATTTTGCATGTAAAAGTGATAAATCTTGGAGGGTTGGTATAATGACATGTCATTTTTCATCATGACTATAATCGCTGACTCATCATCCATGCAGATGTCTCACATTCAGGAGACATTCTGCTACATATAAAGGCCACTATTGTAGGAATCGGCAGTATTTGTTTTTCTGCTGCTACCAGACTTTGTGTGCCTGGGCATAGACACTTATAAGCATGCTATGAGAAGCTGGATTGGAAAACTAGAGAGTGAAGCAGATTGCTCTGCCAATCATATTTCTCCGGTTCCACATTGCCATTCATTATTTATGTAGATTTACATTCCTTGCTGCTGAAGCAATGTATTCCAAAGGAAAGTCTGAATGTGTGTTCATCCAGCAGACACGTTTAGTCAGCAGAAATACCTGACCCTACAGATTGTTCAGTCGAGTTCGAAGAGCTGTATGCAGTCAGTCATGGGAATCATTGAATCTCATACAAATTAAGACAAACCTACTCATTGTATCTGTCAGTTCCCACCAAGCTGCATGTAGGAGATGATCACATCATGTTTGTCTCTTCACAGACATTAACTATGTGACTCTAGCAAACTGATACTTAAAGGGTGTGTAAACCTTAAAGTGACATTAAAGTCAAAAGCGTTTTTCCCTCCCCCCAATGTTAATTAAAGCACTTACCTTAAATGATGTCTCTTAATCCGATCGTCCTCTTCTTTCCTGTCCTTTTCATCTGTCCCTCCAGCGCTGTGGCAGGTCTCCGATCCAGCTCTGACTCCTCTGTCCTTGCTGGCACTTCCTGTCCCACGGCGTCTGTATGCGGTTGCATGCGTCCATAGACTTATCTTGTGTCTCTTCGCTCGTCTCCCGGCCGAAAATCCGAACTGCGCATCCGCCCGCCCGAGCATTTTCCGATTTTTGGATGGTAGCGCGTGGCGAAGACAGGGGTAAGTTTAAACCGCTTTTAAAGCGTTTAAAATTTTTTATTTTTACTTTTTGCATATATTTACTGCTTGGTAGCAGTAGATATATTAAAAAAAAAAACGGAGGGTTTAGAAACCCTTTAACAATGAACTCCTCTTATTAGCTCTCTTTTAGTCTCTTAAATATACTACCCAAAACTATTTTTTTGTATGGGATATCCTGGCCCCGGCCCTCGGGCAGTGCACTTCTTCGCTGGGCCCCCCCAAGTGGCGGAACTACCAGGGTTTTAACTTCTCTGTTATAGAGATTTCTCCTCACATACTGTTTCACCAGACTGTCAATCTTTCCCCCTATGCATGCCATATATAACACATATTACATTTATTTAATGTATATAGTTACACTTTAATGTTGATTAAGTTGTTTTTTTTCAGTATTGAATTTGCATATCATAAATTAATCCAGAGGTTTCATAGTGAATTTTCCATGTATGAGTAGAGATATTCAGTAAATGGTGAATAATAAACTGCCTGCCCACAAAAAGTCACCACTTGGGTTTATCGAATCAAATAGCCTTCCATTGGATAATAAGTCTAGGTTCAGCAATGTCAGCAAAAATGAGGTCAGCTGCCTACCTGAATATACTGAATGACCAGGTTTTTCCCATCAATGGATTTTTTTCTTCCCTGATTCCAAGATGACAATTCCAGGATTCATCGGGCTCAAACTGTGAAAGAGTGGTTTGGGTAGCCTGGGACATCATTTTCACACATGGATTGGGCACCACAGAGTCCAGACCTAAACCCTATTGAGAATCTTTGGGATGTGCTGGAGTAGACTTTGTGCAATGGTCCAACTCTCCCATCATCCCTACAAGGTCTTGGTGAAAAATGTATGTAACTCTGGAGGGAAATAAATGTTGTGACAAGCTTTTCAATATTAGAGTGTGTAACTTTTTGTTTTTAACAGGCAGTGTATATTAAAGCCATACTACAGTCAAACATTTAATAAGGATACAAGTAGTACATTCTACCAGTATTATACATCAGATTTTCATGCAGGCATTGCTGTGGTGCAAATAGTTCACCTCTATCTATATTGTTAGTAATCTAGTGATCTCAGAATCCCTGCTTGCGGTTCAGGAGAACTATTCACACACACGCTTGCTACTGGCTCCTCTCTGACATACAGATAGCCTGATGTAAGAAAAATGCTAGTACTGTGTTGGGAAAAGAAAATTCCCAACCCACCACCCACCTTGTGCTAGGCAGCCTCTGTTCCCAATGCTGGTGTCCCTGCAAAGTCACTACAATTCCCCCTCCCCTTGTTGCAGTGCCGGGGCCTACCAACTGGCCACTCAAGCCCCAACTTCTGCATTTTGTAGAGACAGGCAAAATATCCTGTGTTCCTCCTTAGCTGGAAGTACAGTGGTATTTAGAGATTGGGGGCAGTAAGAATGTTGCTGTAAAAATAGAAGGTTTCACTTCTAAATATGAGGAGGATCTTTATCAGCTGCAGCGGAAGATTAATCAGACTAGATAAAATGAGTTATATTGATCAGTTTTTGATTGTTTTTGACTAGTCAAAGTGTATGTGTTCGTAGAATGGGACTAGTGACCTGTCTTTGAAGTTTCAGCCCCCTTATAAAGGATTGAACTCTGTATGAAGTGACAATGACCACTGATTCATCAAGTCTTGATGTGTGTGCTTACACATATAGTAACATTCAGCGCTACACAAATGGTAGCAGGCAATATGCACAGTAATTTTAATTTTATTCCGTTAGAGTGGTTGGGCACTACATTTTTGTGTAGTGCATAATTTAACTTTTAGCTGCAACCACATTATTTGTGACGACTTGTGAAAGCAATGTCCAATTTATCTGTAAAAAATAAGTCAAGGCAATTGGACTTGCTGTATTTTTCTTGAAGACATTTCACTGGTCATCCAACCAGCTTTCTCAATTCAGAATGACTCGCACAAAAAATTATCTGGGAATAAATATGTAGAATGCTGCTCCAATCCACATAATCTGTTAGTTGCAAACAGGTGTTGATTGATTTTTGCATAATTCGAGTCTAAGAGGTGTTATAAACCTGCCCATAGAGAGATGTTAAAACAGCATTGTATGTGGCAGACAATAGATGTCTCCCCCCCCCCCCCCCCCCCCCCCTAACGACATGGGCTTCGGGTTTTCTCTCT
>NW_017309236.1:5193-20123 GCF_000935625.1 Nanorana parkeri | reverse complement strand
CGGTAACAAACATATGTGCCCCCCCCCCCCCCCCACCTCTATTCAAGCTTGGCGTCTCCATTTTCTCAAGTCATTCTGAATTGAGAAAGCTGGTTGGATGACCAGTGAAACGTCTTCAAGAAAAATACAGCAAGTCCAGTTGCCTTGACTTATTTTTTACAGATATACCATGACCTGTATGAATGAGAACCCTCACAGAAAATGTCCAATTTGCATGCTAGCTGTGGCTCCTAATTTTGTAAAGGACATGATGGTAGCTTTGTTTGACATGGGTAGTTATTTGGTATAAGTGTACTTTTTTTACCAGGCCTGATTGTCATAAGCAAAATTCTAATTTGTCACATCCATATGGGCTGGCTGCGCCTAAAGCAAACCTTGTAGACCAAGTAACGGGTTCACTTTAATACTTCCCTTCCAAGCAGCACACATTTACTTAGACTTTGCTCCCATACTGTCCCATTCAGCCACTTGGGGCAAATCATGTGACTCACTCTTTTTCCTATCGCTTGACATCATTGGTGCTTTGTTATTGGCCACGACCAGTCACATGGAGTTGGGAAAAGAGGGCTCAGGCGTGTGTAAACTTTAATTAAAGCAAATTGGAGCTGTCACTGGGCTTCATTTTTCTCGCTGAAAGTTAAAGGGAACAATGAAGGGCAAAAGGAAATGTGAGTTTGTGCTGCTGGGGAAAGTGGAATTAAAACAAACCAGTGGATTTGCTCTGTATGGACAAAATACAGGTATGATTCAAGATATAACCCAATAATTCAATGATGCCTACAATGATTTCAGGTGGACATTCAGATTTCATGAGAAACTGTTACTTTGTGAGAGCATCCCCACTTACCAATCCAGTGATTTTCAACTCTTCCCCTGCTCCCCACCATTCCTTGCTCTACTATACCTATAGCAATCCAGGTAAGTGGGAGCATGTGACGGTGCTCGAGCCTAGCGGCCAATCACTAGGCTTGAGCACTGTTACAAAACTGAGAGCACAACATCACCTCTAACACCAGCTGACCTTGGCCATTTTGGTGTAAACTGGAATGGAGGAAGAAATGGTAGGCATTCTCTGGACAGGTAAGGGTAAGTGGATTGAAGAGGTAGTATTTTCACAGACACTGTCCCTTTTAGTACAGCTTCAGTTTTCATATCTAGTTTTAGAGATACACTGACTGATTTTTCTTGTCTGTAGTTTTTGTGTAAGCATTGACCTGCAATCTATACAATTGCTGTAAGCTTGGCTACAGATGAAAGAACCATTTAAGATCATGTCATATACTGTAAAAGAGTAACTATAATATGATACCTCTGTATGACTTTTAATGCATATGATCTATGTCGAGAAACCCAAGGGCAAATGCACAACTTAATTTGTCAGTCCAAGCCTGCTTTCTATTGTTTAGAAGGAAAATGTTTAGACACCAAGGCTATAAGCAATAGTCAAATGAAAGAGTAGATGGGAGTCCATATAGGATACGCCAGATCAATGCATCAAACAGACTCCATATCATGAGGTGCACATGACGAAAATTGTACCATTGCCAAGTGTGTCTCAGCAAAGACTTTGTTATGACATATAATCATTTCTGCTAATAGAAAACAGCTTATGTAGGATTTAATAAGTCGTCTGTTACCTTTTACAGTGTTAGTCAGTGATCTAATGCTTAAGTACATTTAAACTCTTGATCAGTATTATACTGCCCCAGTAGGATATATAATAGCTTGAACTTGATGGACTTTATTATTGGCTGAGACTGATAGATGTACCACCAAAAACACAGAGTGAGTGCTTTCTACTGCCATCTTCTCCTGGACTTGTGTCAGGGGTATATTAGCTCCTTTTACACCAGGAACAGCTGAATGACTGGAGAATTTTAGAAAATGTGTTGTGTAAAAACAAGAACTTCTGAAACACACAACTTGTTATCTATCTTATAAATAATAATGATATAGGAGGAAGATGTGTATTCTGACTCCGATTGTTGTGTTAGCGATTTATCCCTTGCTGAGTCATGAACAAAAGGGGAAATACAAATGGGAGGGAGCACAGAAAAACATGGTGCAATAACCAAAACGACCACAAGATGGCAGTATAATAACCAGCTGTATACTAACACCCTTCTCTTTGCTGCTCTTCCTTTTAAATCCGTATCTGTTCTCATGCTGGGCAGAACTTCTGTTTTGCAGCAGACTGCCTTGTCTCTGGAATGGATACATGGTGTCTGTGTGTAGGTTTGCAACCTGAGCCAGCACTACAGGAAGAGGCACTCAGCTGCAAAGGGAAGTTCTCCCCCAGCATGAGAAGACATGAGGATTTAAAAGGAAAAGCAGAAAAGAGAAGGGAAACAACCATGGATTACAGTAAGGCACACATTACAGTATTGGTTTATGTTTAAAAAAATCTGAGGGTTTAATGTCACTTTAAGTAAAATTAACTATGTGAGTCTCACTTCACATTATTATGAATATTAACTGTTGCTATGAACTGTGCCACATTTTTATGCAAAATATTGTGACAGCACAGTGTGTGTAAATGACCAGAATCTAACAAGAAAATGATAATGGAACTGAAGATAAAAAATAGGGGTAAAGTAGAGTTCTGCTTTAATGCAATGAATAGTAAGGGTAGCCATGGCCAGCCTGTGAAACTGAAGCATTGAAACAGAGTGGTGTTTAACATGTTACAAATGTACCATATGGGTAACCTTAGATTCACCACTCTGTTTAAATGCTTACATTTTACAGGCTGTCCATGGCTACCCTTACTATTTATTGCATTAAAGCAGAACTCTACTTTAACCCCTCTATTTTTTTCTACAGCTTCCATAATAATTTTCTTGTTAGATTCTGGTAATTTACACACATCGTCTTCCTATATCATTATTATTTATAATAGGCCATGCGCTCTTTGCCTTTCTAGATTTGGTAAAAACTAACATGGGAAGGTGGAAATGGCCCATGTTCTGCATGGTTGACTGACATTTAACTGATACTGTACATCTTCAGTTAGGTGCATTGGGGTTCATTTACTAAAGGCAAAAAATGCTGTTCACTTTGCAAATGAATTTGCACTTTGCACAGGAAGTTTCTCATAGCTTGGTGAATGAGGTGAAATGTTAATTTGCAAAAAATACCCAACCACGTGCAAGGAAAAGAAAAAAACAGTAGCTGAATGCCACAAAGGAAAACGACCAATTCTCAGTTTGCCCAACATCGCATATAACACAGAGATAATATACCGTATATATGTAACTATTTTGATTTGTTTTAGTAGTCCTTCAAAATTATTTATTATCATTTTTATTGTGCTTTCTTTATTTGTACCCTCTAGCTAGCACCTAACAGACTTTTCATGAGTCAGGGGAAAAAAAACACATTTCTAAGTTGACCCAGTAATGTGACCAGGCAACAATTGGTATTTTATATCTATCAACAATGGAAGATATTGACTACAAGGTTCCCACGAAGTCATAGAAAGGGCAGATACATTTTGCAGTGATACTGTATTTTCAACCATGTAATAGTATTTCTTCTTAGTTACTGTATGAGTTGGCTGCTTGGACTTCATCTCTGTATCACCAAGTGACTTCTTATATCTCTCAGAGACTTCAAGGGGGAGCTTAACCTGTTCTTGACTCACATCCAACCTTTGCCAAGACTTTGCCCTCCAAAATGTGCCAAAGATGACAAAGTCAAGCTGGGAGAGTGAGGCTCTTTGGAGTCAATTTATTTTAAAAAAAAAAACCACAGAAATGTGTCCGGTGAAATTACATGTACTTTCATTCTGAGCGAATGAACCAGCTGTTGTGAGAATGGGGCTAAGCTACGGCTAGATCCTTCGGCTGCTTCGTGAATAGACCCCATAGAGTTCACAGAGGAGCATAAAATACAACATTATGGCCACTAGATGAACCTGAGGATGATGGGGAATAAATACATCTTAATAACAAGAAATATAATGTAACAATTCTAGAGCACGCTGGAGGGAATTAGTAAATAAATGTAACCATTGCTACTATTGGGCTCTCATAATATTTGAAGAACATTCAACCAGAAGAGAACATTTTAGTAAATCAAACCCTCTGACTCCAACTTGACCATTATTAACTATTGTCAGGGGATTAGAGGTACCATCTCACCTCGGGGTCGCCGGGTATGGTGCAGGGCACACGGTCTCCTTCAGGTTAGCAGAACTCCTGTTGGGAGAGCATGCGCGCTGTGTGCGCGGCAAACAGGCTGTGCATGTGTGCACGGGGACGCGCACGTAGTGCGCCCGCGGCCATCATTGTCTTCAGGTGTGAGTCATGCTGGGGGAGGTTATCAGCACACACTTTCCCGTTGCACCCCTTCCATTGGTTTCTAGGGAAGAAAGCTTCCTGGTTGTTTCGGCAACTAGAGGCGGTCCTGATCCCCACTGGGTTTAAATCCCAGCCAGAGCCCTGGCTTGTTGCTGAGTTATTCTGCCTATATGGTGCAATTGCTAAGCCTCTTGCTCTTGATTGCTCTTCAGCTCCCTGAACCCTCGTCTGGACTTCTGGTTACCAAATCCTTGGCCTGTCATCTCATTTTGATCCCAAGCTGCCTGCCTTGACCTGTACACTGACCTAAGTATTTGGATTCACCTTCCCTGTACCTTGGTGAGGATTTCCTTCAGGTCTGTTTACTGCCAGTGTGTTCCACTCCCTGTCTTGGGCCAGTGACACCCCTGACAACTATAGAATTTCTTCTGTTTATACCTCACTGTTGTTGACCTACACCTGCATTGTGGTCTTTATCCAGTTATTGTAAGCCATTCAGGCCATGAGAGAGCAAAAGCAGCTCAACACCATTAGACACCTTTCACATTTCTTCACAGCTGGAATGAGGTTGTAGTATTAGAATGCAGAAATGTGGTGTTCGGTACTTTTTTCTTTTACTCCTCTAACCACAGAAATTGTTCCAGAACATCCAAATGGTTGAGATGGACAACAGCTTTGATTTTTATTTTCATAGAGCAGTGGTTTCCTTTATGACAACTTTCCAAGATCATCTGCCTTTTTCAGTGTTTTTATTAGGTGGACTCATGAACCCAGACATTTTTAAGTAAACTGTATGCCTTTAAATCCTTAGCTGTTACTCCTCCTTGGTTTTTGACACACACTTAAGGATTGTACAGCATAACCTATCACTGAACCTTACAGAACTATTACATAGTTACATAGTTAGTCAGGTTGAAAACAGACACAAGTCCATCGAGTCCAACCTATAGCAATAAGAGAAAAAAGAAAGAAAGAAGAAAAACCTAAAACAGAACGCTATGCCCACAGTAACCTACTGTTGATCCAGAGGAAGGCAACCCCACCCCTCCTATAAAGCATGGTTCAATTTGCTCCAACAGGGAAAATAATCCTTCCTGATCCCATAAGGCAATCAGATATTCCCTGGCTCAACAATCTCTGGCGCTTAATATGCCTAAGAGCTCAATATCCAGTAATATTCTGTGCAATATCAAGTAATATTCTGTGTATTGATATTAGGAAGAGTGACCACAGTACCACATTCCTGCACTTGTAAACAATCTGCCTGACTTTGGACTGATAAGGACCAAGATCTTCAGAAATCCTCTCATTTTTTTAATTAAAGTGACATTAAAGTAAAAAAAAATTCCCCTCCCCCAATGTTAATTAAAGCACTTACCTTAAATGATGTCTCGTAATCCGATCTTCTTCTTTCCTGATGTTTTCATCTGTCCCTCCAGCGGTGCGGCGGCTCTCCGGTCCATCGCTGACTCCTCTGTCCTTGCTGGTACTTCCTGTCCCATGGTGTCTGCATGCGGGTGCACGCGTCCATAGACTTACCTTGTGTCTCTCCTCGTCTCCCGGCCGAAAATCCGGACTGCGCATGCGCCCGCCCTAATATGCTTTGGAGCAGTTTAGGATTTTCTGACCGGAGCACGCGGGGAAGAAGGGGTAAGTTTAAACCGCTGTTAAAGCGGGTTTAAAAAAAAAAAAAAACGTTTTGCATATATCTACTGCTTGCTAGCAGTAGATATATGCAAAAATAACGGAAGGGTTTAGAAACACTTTAAGTAATTTTTCACTTAAACAGAATTCTGCTGACATGTAACCAAAACTGAGTTATTTTTATACAGTAGGGCAGGTCAAACCCACGTTTGCATTAACTGGAAAGTCTTATTTCCTATATGGACTACTTAGAGTGTAATTATGGATTCAGTGTGAGATTTAAAAAAAGGATCGCACCTATCATTTTTAAATTATTTTGTCCTTACATCACAATAATACAGCCATTTTCTTGGCTATACTGTATGTATCATTTTTCATTGAACTGTTTCCCACCATGAGTAATCTCAAAGGCCCCTTCAGTGTCAAGGTTATCTTCAAATCTTTAGCTAAACCTAAAAACAATATAGATGGAGTTTCTTTTCAGAAAAGTGTTTTTGTGTAACTTGTGTTAATCAAATTAACGTGGTGACTGACCTGTAGATTGTCATATGAATTATATTACTAGAAAACCTTATACAGTTACATTACATGATGCCTTTCAGTACAATTTGAATCCTTTTTCCTCTGTATTAACCATTGCCTTAGATTACGATCTAATATTGAATGGAATGTTCTTTTCTACATAATATCTTGTTTCCAGAATTGCTAATTGTTTGATCAAATACCCCAAAGAATAAAACAATTCACTATCTTTATACATCTTAGCTACAGAATAGGAAATATGGAAAACAATTTTATCATTTTTACCAGCACAAATAAGGAATCTTTTTATAAATGTTTGTACACTTGTTTCACACAACGTTTGCCCAGGATTCACACATTTTTAAATTGGATTTATTTAGAAAAATGTTTAAATCCTGGGTGAAAGTTGTATGAATCTTGTTTGAAAACATAATAAATAGACCCCTTGTATACACAAACCTGGATGCACTGTATTTGAAATCCTTGTACCTAGTGACTTGGAGCATCTTGAGCAAATATGTATATATGTATACCCTTATTTGCATTGACAATACTTCTGTTTTATCAATATTAGATTAAAAAAGCAACCGCAATTATGGCAGACACATTCACTCATATCTGGTATTATAGCCATACAATAATATCCTATTTTATAGTACCATCACTAGAGTTAATCTTTCTAAATATACTGCATATCAAAGAACATAGAAACTTGCACATGTTACCGTTGCGCTTACAGTTTGAAAACCACAAGATAGGTCTTTGGAGATCAACAAAAGCGCCTTCAGTCAGAGAACAGTTGTTATCAATAGAAAGCAATTAGTTTAGAGGAAATTCATTGGGAGATAAAAGGAGATCGCAAAATGTTTTAAACATCTGGATCTCTTGATATGAAAAAAAGAAACCTTAATTTTCTTAAATTATTTAATAATTATACAAGTTCAATCCATACAGCACATGAATGGGTCATTAAAATTAATGCAATTACTTTCACTTGGACCTGAACTAAAAGAAAACGAGTATTACAATAAGAATACCTTAGTTATATGAACATTTGAGTCTGGATCTTATACTGCTATATTTTAATTTTATATTATCATATGGTCAGAATATGTTTGCTTTCTGCTGTTTGAATTTTCTTTCTCCTTTTTCTGTGATCTTTGAAAACTGAAAGGGGAAACTGTATTGCATTTACCTAGGTTTTTAAACTGGTGTTTTCATTTTTTTCTTTCTTTCAAAAACATTTATATTACAAATAAACTTTTATTTCAGGATGTACCCATTAAACTGTCGTCACAGACCACTATAATTTTCTGTAAAGAGAGCTTAGGCAGAAACTGTTTTCTTTTAATCTCTCTCTCTCTCTCGCTCTAACTGAAAATCTCTATTCAGCTGTACAAAGCATAGAAAGCGAGGCAGCTAAGATTAATCTGATAAATGTGTGAAAATGAACCTAAAACTCCACCTGCTCCATAAATAAATAATTTAATTAATTAATAATGATATGCAAATGTGATGGGGTTCATTTACTAAAAACAAATAGGTTGTTTACTTTGGAAGGGATTTTTTAAATTTGCAACGGAAAATGAGTAGAAGCTCTAATGACTCCCGTCATCCAATCAAGCCAAAACACTGCTTTAGAAAAAAAATGGTTGCGGATAAAGCGGACATATATTTTTTAACACGATAAAGACCTGAAGCACACTAGAATGTTCTCAAAGAAATGGAGGGTTATGGACTGCCCTAGTCAAACTCTTATTGGAATCCAATTGAAATGTTGTGGGGGGGATATAAAATGGGCTGTTAATGCAAAGCAACCCACAAACATTATGCAGCTGAAGAAATTTTGCATAGAGGAGAGGAGAAAGAAAAAATCATATCGAAAATCCATATGAAAAACTGGAGGGCATTTGTATAAAATGCCTGAGTAATTCTTTGCTTGAAAGTAATGTCTATTGTTATACTTGTACAGCTGCTCTCTGATATTTCTTATGTTACTGGTTCTTTTCTCTTTTATATTGCTTTCCACATTGCTTTCACTGCCTATACCTTGTACTCTCGTATTTGATTATTTTCCTTTTTTCAATAAAAATTTACCTGTGAAGAAAAAAAAATGCTTGTCATTTCTGCTAAATGGGCAATACCAGCTTCTGAGAGTGTATTTAATTTTCATAGTACACCACTGCAGGTATTGATATTTTTGTTTATTAAATTGAAAAGGCAACATTTCCTTCTGTTTTTATTCAAGCATTCTGCCTGTCCAAAAAAGTCATACACTTTAATATTTTGTTGGACCGCCTTTACCTTTGATTACAGCACACAGTCACTGTGCCATCATTTTGATAAGCTTACACAATGTCACAACATTTATTTCCATTCAGAGTTGCATTTATTTTTTGCCAAGATCTTGTAGTGATGATGGGAGAGTCGGACCGCTGTGTAAAGTCTTCTCCAGCACATCCCAAAGATTCTCAATGGGGTTAAGGTCTGGACTCCTGTGGTGGCCAATCCATGTGTGAAAATGGAGCCTCATGCTCCCTGAACCACTCTTCACAATCTGAGCCCGATGAATCCTGGCATTGTCATCTTGGAATATGCCCAACGTACCATCAAGGAAGAAAAAATCCGCTGATGGAAAAGCCTGGTCATTCAGTATATTCTGGGAGGCAGCTGACCTCATTTTTTGGGGACATAACGTTGCTGAACTGAACTGGAATTATCCAGTGGAAGGTTCTGATCTAATTACTTACCTAAATCAAGGTGGTGACTTTTTTTTTGGACAAGCACTGTTCAATTACCTTTACCAGTAGGCACTGTTTCAATGGAGAGCTAATGTTTGTCTGTTCAAATATGCTGAACAGACAATGGGAATTTTAATGGGATGTTTTTATTTTTTCACATGACTGTATTTTACCAGGACGGCAACATTTTATTTGCCATAAAGCACTTATAGGTCTCTGCCTTTGGGGATAGGGTAAGACCACAATTGTATTCAGTTTTTTTCCTTGTCCAGCCACCACTTGGGCAAAGCTGTCAGGGGAACCGAATGTGGTAGAGAGTGCAAAGAATCCTAATAGTAGTCACAAGAGTCTCTGTAACTCTGCTAACATGTAGCTTTCTCCTGTATTTCTCTAGGCTGTAGATTGATGGGAAACTGAGTTGAATGCAATCTCTATAGCCAGTATACTGGTCCCCATTCTGGTCAGAATTTTTGCTTTAGTTATCACATGACATGGTTCAAGATAAACTTGGTGGAGTCTATATGAACGGTTGTCATCACTCTCTTTGGCTTATTGTAGAATGTACTCTATATACAGACTTCAAGACAAAAGTAATGTTGGAGCTGGTTTTACATACATAATTGGACACACAGAGTGTGCAAAACTAATTTTTCATTTCGGGTTTCAGACAGTAATTTTTTTCATTAAACAGGAAATACTTGTAATAAAGAATCTCTAACCGCACATCAATGTAACTAACACAGTTCTATGTACATTATAGCGACGGCAGTAAATGTTTCACTGCATTAGTGACAGAATGCCCTTTTGTAGGCTTATAGGGATTATATAAGCGTGAGAAGATACAGGTTTCAGTGTTTTTACATGGTCGTCATTGCGAGTCATCAAACAAACGAATGAAATAGTGGAAAAAGCAATAATCTAAACAAGAAATAAGACGAGTGAAAGTGAATGGAAATATTATTGTAATGTCTGCCCTGCTCCGACGAGATCCAAAATCAGCACTACGGGAGATTCCCTTAGACTGCTTGTGCCACTCCTGGAACATCAGTCTCATTGTTCTCTACTCTGTGCCCTTAAAGAAGAACTCCAGGAATGTCAAAAACTTCCTAGACATGTAAGATTGAAATTCGGGTAATTATCAGCATATTCTGACATTCGGATACATAATAATGAATCCAAACATGTCCGAGTTTTTGATAACGAAAATTTGAATGCATCCCAAAAAATTTTTTGAATGTCATTTGGAATGAACTGATGTTGTTAAACCTTAAAAACCCAGCGTGGAGTCTCCTCCTCAAATAATACCAGACCCTTTAAGGAATAAAATTGAGAGTTTCTGCTTTGGTAAAAATTGTGTGGTGGAATGCATTTGGCTAAAATCACTCCGCTTGTGGTACCCACAAACCAACTTCCTTTTATTAGGAGATATAAGAAGCATAATTTCCTATCCATTGCTTCTTTTTAATCTGTTAAAGTCACACTAAACTCAGGATTTAAACCTTAAGGGTTATTCACAAAAGGGTGAAGAGTTTGGAGAAGGCAGGAGAAGTGAACAATCTAGGACAACATAGCTGAACTGGAAAGTGAGCAGAATTGGAGAAAGTTTCCAAATCAGCTATTTTGTCCTAGAGTGTTCACTTCTCCTGCCTTCTCCAAACTCTTCACCCTTTTGTGAATAACCCTGTTTATAAATGCATTCAAGTATCCTAACTTTTTAACAAAAAGTTTTGCTGATTTGTGTATCACTCGGCTGTAGATCCTCATATCTCTGAATTGGTGTTGACACTGTCCTTCCTTCTGGAGGGTGGCTACATTTGTCCCTGTGTGTGTTGTAAAGTAGCCACCACTCCAAGCTCGCTCCCGTGATGAACTACAATCCCAATACAAATCAGTAAATAAATGTGAGATTGTAGTCCATCACAGGAGTGAACTTGGTGCGGTGGCTACTTTACAACACACACAGGACTATGGGGAACAAAAGTAGCCCCCCTCCAGAAGGAAGGACAGTGTCAGCACCAATTCAGAGATATGACGATCTACAGCCGAGTGATACACAAATAAGATACTATTGTTAATAGTTTGGGTACTTGAATGCATTTTTAAGATTTAACTCCTGAGTTTAGTGTCACTTTAATGTCAGTTGTGTTTAGAACTTCTGGAGGCTTTGCGATATGTTCATTGAGATTAGGGATGCACCGATACTTTTCGAGTACCAGTGCAGATACTTGGCATTTTCATGAGAACTACCGGGGTTACAGCTGGGACCTGGCTCTGGCACTCCACCACTGTCCTGAAATCATTAGTCTGTATTGTTTTAGAAAAACTGTCACATGACAATAAACAAAAATGTATCAGTACTCGTACTTGTAAGTACTCGGCAAGTACCAGTACTCGTACTCGCAAAACTGGTATCTGTGCATCCCTTTATTTATATTTATAAAAACAAAATCGTAATTAAAACAGAGATGTACAAATCCCAGGAGCTCAGTGTGCTCCTTACAAATGACAGCTGCCTCCTAATTTTTTAATTTTTCTCTAGTGTAGTCTTGGAACTCAAAAGTATCGGTACATGTACTCGTACTTGTACCGAGTACTGTACTTGTTATCTGTGCAACCCTAATTGAGATGTATTCTGATTGATAATGCAATTGATGTGGATGGAAGATATATATATTATTCACAGTATGTGTCTTTTTCCATAGAATATTGCATTGCTGAATACAAATCCAAAATTTAAATTTCTATTTAGAATGACAGCCCTATAGCTCAACTTTCATGATGACCAAAGTCAAACCTGCCTTGCTTAGCAAGATTCTGTAGGTTTTAGGATAGTTTTCATGTCAGGTCACTGGTGGATATAGAGAAAATTGTTATTTCCTGTGCGCGTATATTCATTATATTCCAAAATGAATGAAAGATGAAATCTGAAGCACAGGGGATTAAACACACTTCCCTTATGTTATATGAGAAAGTGCCATGTTGACCTGGTCTTGACATGTCTTCATATTTTCACATTCATGATTGTGTGACATCATGGTTAGATCATGCTACAGTATTGCAGCTGCTCCAACTTGTCCAATCAACCGAGGCGCAACAACTGTATGAATCCTCTCTCCACATCTGCTGTGAATTAGAAACGTTCCTTCCATGTACAGTAAGGAAGACGGCAAGCCAGGGTCAGAAGGATTTGTGATTCATTATAAGGATTTAGAGCAAAAATGAAATAATGAAAGTTTGGAGATTTTGTCATGCAGGGATGAGGTTATGGTTCATAAGTTAGTGACACAGCATTGGATTGCTCCAATTATGGCGCCAAATTACAGATTATTTCGTCATACACATAACTGCAAATGAAAGCGGCATGTTATTATGCTGACAAACAGTAAAATGAATTTAAAAAAGCAATAAGCATTGCCAAGAAGGGTATTTCTGTTCCCGGACCTTTGTCACCAGATTGGTGAAAACTGGACCGGATTTCAAACAAATCTGTAGCATACAGCATACAATAGGGTTTAATCTCTGATTGTTTTCTGTAACAAGGAAATAAAGAATCTGATTGGTTCATATGAGCAACAATTTTACTTATTTTACTCTGATATTCATAAATAAAACAATGCTCACTACAAGACATGGAACAGTTTCATTGCTGTTTTGGAAATCACAGTTTAAGTGGCAATGAAAACATAAAAAGTGTGAACAGGCAAGTGTTTTGGTGCAGATATCTCTTCTGGAATAAATAATTTTTACCTGCCTGTTCACAATCTTCCTGACAATATAGGCTGAGCTGCCCCTGCGTATGTTTCAGCATATGCCAAGATGAATATACTGCCAAGATGAATAAAGAGAAAGAGGGAAAGAGGGAGGAATAGGCAACTGTGCTGCACAGGCGTCAACATCAAGATTTAGTTCAATAGGTATCCCACCACACTCCTTCTCTGTAAACCCCTTCAGATGGGTGCTGAAATGATTGCGGATGGTGCCTTCCAGAGCAATATAGGAAGCAGGATGTCACCAGCACACCAGAGATACTGTATGTGTCCAAGCAAACGTCTTTTATTGGCGCATACTGTCACAGGAATGGCAACATTTTGGGCTGCGCATGATCCTATCATCAGGCTCAGTATGACATCGGGGACCCTGCACAGGTCCGAAACGCTGCCATTCTTGTGACAATAAGCATCAAAATGTATACCCCAATGAATACCAGTGTTTCCACCTCACCGCTATACCCTTAACCTAATGTTCCCATTGTCAATGTTGGGGGGAATTTTGTTGCGGCATTTTTTTCATAAAATTGGCTCTGGGATATTTTTTTTCCTTCCACTGACCTCTAATACTGGGGCTCTTTTTCTTCCCACTGACCACTGACACCAGGATATTTCTTACATCACTGACCACTGACACCAGGATATTTCTTCCATAACTGACCACTGACATCAGGGTATTTTTTCCTCCCACTGAACACAGGCATTCTTTTCTTCACTGACCAGCAATTTATTGGGCACTATGAATAAAAGTCCTGACTGCTACACATATACAGTATATGTTGTATGTTCGTTAGGGATGCACCGATACCGTTTTTTTTGGTAACGAGTACAAGTACCGATATATTTTTTTGGTACTTGCAGATACCGATACCGGAAGTCCCATATAGGAAGCCAGGTGATGAGAAAGCATGGAGCCGGCTTTCTGGCCAATCAGGAAGCCGAGGGGTGGTTAATGACTCGCCGCCCGGCTTCCTTATTGGCCAGCTTCCCGACCAATCAGAAAGCCTGGAAGCAGGTCATTACACAGCGCCCAGCTTCCTGATTGGCCGGGAAGCTGGCTCCATGCTCCCTCATCACCAGGTGACGAAGGAGCTTGGAGCCAGCTTTCTGGCCAATCAGGAAGCCGGTGGGTGGGTAATGACTCGCCTCCCAGCTTCCTGGTTGGCTAGCTTCCCATTGATTGTGAGGCCAATCATTACACACCGCTCAGCTTCCTGATTGGCCGTGAAGCTAGCTCCATGCTCCCTAGTGACGAGGGAGCATGGAGCTGGGTTTGCGGCCAATCACGAATACCCCCCCAGCATGTAATGACTCACCGTCCAGCTTCCTGATACCAAAAGTTCTGGTATTGCGATAGGCATCAGGAGCATTTGGGCGAGTACGAGTATCGGTGTATTCCTAATGTTCATTGTCCTGATCACTGTACTCTATACATGATATTGTACATTACATAGTGCTAACCAGTGTATTCTGCAAATGTGTGCATTGTATATTATGAATATTCTCAGATTCTTTTTAAAGAACTACAAACAAAATTTGCCTTAACCCTTGCAGTGGGGCTACCCCCAGACTACAAGGGTTAACTGTTTGTTTCGCTGCAGCAATGGTATGTCTCTTGGCATCCTCACATTCTATGCACTGTGAATAGAATGTGAGGACTCAAGGACATTAGACTACTGGAGCGGAGGAGGAGCGAGGATGGAAGAAATGGAAGAGCAAACCGGCTTGGAGGATCAGGTGAGTATATATCTGTTATTTTGCTCTCTAGACTCAAATGAGTATTTAATGTTTACAGTGTGGGGTGGTAACCCCATTGCAAAGGTTAAAAAATATAAAAAATAAAGTAGCCATGCCCACTCTTTGCCATGACCCGCATAGCACGCCACATGTTTTCCCTCCTTCAAATTCTAATGTTGGCAGGTATGTGATCACACATCATCACAAAAACCCCACCC
>NW_017309236.1:3802-5151 GCF_000935625.1 Nanorana parkeri | reverse complement strand
CATGACATCCTTTCTGGATGATTCCTAAACATTTTGCACATCATCAGTGCTCCTTGCATTGTTTTATAAGCCAGATTGTCACAAGCCCCACTGGTATCAAAGCAGCTGATTCAAATGGGACCTGAACAGAGAGAATCATTTATGGAGTCATCTTGAAACCTAACATTAAGGTCAATGAGCTATTAACCCTCTTGAGAGAGAACAATAGTTACCATACTCAACGACCAGCAAACAAATAACTGTGAATTTCATCATCTGTGCAGTGCAATCGTAAACCTGCAAAAAAATAACACAAATAAACCCCATTGCTATGGAAATTCAATAATGTGATTACCATCTATAAGTCCTTTTGTTTGCTCAGAAGTGTAATCTAGTGGAAACGGATATTGCACTGTAAGTAGGGCCTTAGTAACGCCATATAGGGAAATATCTGAATTTCCTACAATTTTTATTTTATCTTTTCATATATTCCGACATCCTGTTTACCTTATTTAAATGCAGCTGTGAGTTGGCGACGGAGTCTTGCTGTTTTGTTCAGCACTCTAGTGACTCTCTGGCATAGTGTTATGTCGCAGCCTTTGGCATCTGTTTCTTTTTTCCTTTTCCAGCTTCCAGGCTTGTCATCCTTTGTATTTTCCCTGATATCCATTTGCTACTAATCATCCCAGGTATTCTAATGATATAAGTAGTCTTTCATATCCTCTGCTGAGATTAGAACATTTTCTATTATCTCTACAGTTGGAATGAAATCCATATGGAGCATTTGAAAACAGCGCTCTCCCTTATCCAAATCATCTGTACAAACACATGAAAAATTACTGAAAAAGCTGCCCTTTCTTTAACCTTTTCAATCCTGGCATTAAAAAAAATGGATGGTGAAAACATGTAAACATTAAAAGGTATATCCACCAGGAAATTATTATTCATTGACCTTTCTAGCAGCAGACACTGTGGAGTAATTCATCCTCCAAAAATTACAACAGAAGCATTGAAGTTGTCTATGTCCTTCTCTCGGCAGCTTAGTTCACTCTTCTCTGTGCATCTGCTTTGTGTTTACATTAGAGATTAGAATGCTGGAAGGCTGATGATTCACTGCTGGAAGAGGGAGCTGATTGAGCTCAGCTGGCTTAAAGGAGTTGTAAAGTCCCAGCATATACTATTCTGTTATAACATCAGCGTTGTAATAGGAACAGGGGCGGACTGGGCCGGGGGGCAGGTTGGCAATTGCCCCCCGGGCCTCTCTGATGCCATCGCGAACGGCCGCTGCCACCTGCACCCGGCCAGCCGCCCGCCCTCCGCATCCGACGCGGCTCTATGAATGGTGCGGCCGCTGCTCCTCAAGGAGGTGC
>NW_017309236.1:1384-2779 GCF_000935625.1 Nanorana parkeri | reverse complement strand
CACACACCAAAAAACCCCCCCCCCCCCCCCCCACCCCTCTTAGAGCATGACATCCTTTCTGGATGATTCCTAAACATTTTGCACATCATCAGTGCTCCTTGCATTGTTTTATAAGCCAGATTGTCACAAGCCCCACTGGTATCAAAGCAGCTGATTCAAATGGGACCTGAACAGAGAGAATCATTTATGGAGTCATCTTGAAACCTAACATTAAGGTCAATGAGCTATTAACCCTCTTGAGAGAGAACAATAGTTACCATACTCAACGACCAGCAAACAAATAACTGTGAATTTCATCATCTGTGCAGTGCAATCGTAAACCTGCAAAAAAATAACACAAATAAACCCCATTGCTATGGAAATTCAATAATGTGATTACCATCTATAAGTCCTTTTGTTTGCTCAGAAGTGTAATCTAGTGGAAACGGATATTGCACTGTAAGTAGGGCCTTAGTAACGCCATATAGGGAAATATCTGAATTTCCTACAATTTTTATTTTATCTTTTCATATATTCCGACATCCTGTTTACCTTATTTAAATGCAGCTGTGAGTTGGCGACGGAGTCTTGCTGTTTTGTTCAGCACTCTAGTGACTCTCTGGCATAGTGTTATGTCGCAGCCTTTGGCATCTGTTTCTTTTTTCCTTTTCCAGCTTCCAGGCTTGTCATCCTTTGTATTTTCCCTGATATCCATTTGCTACTAATCATCCCAGGTATTCTAATGATATAAGTAGTCTTTCATATCCTCTGCTGAGATTAGAACATTTTCTATTATCTCTACAGTTGGAATGAAATCCATATGGAGCATTTGAAAACAGCGCTCTCCCTTATCCAAATCATCTGTACAAACACATGAAAAATTACTGAAAAAGCTGCCCTTTCTTTAACCTTTTCAATCCTGGCATTAAAAAAAATGGATGGTGAAAACATGTAAACATTAAAAGGTATATCCACCAGGAAATTATTATTCATTGACCTTTCTAGCAGCAGACACTGTGGAGTAATTCATCCTCCAAAAATTACAACAGAAGCATTGAAGTTGTCTATGTCCTTCTCTCGGCAGCTTAGTTCACTCTTCTCTGTGCATCTGCTTTGTGTTTACATTAGAGATTAGAATGCTGGAAGGCTGATGATTCACTGCTGGAAGAGGGAGCTGATTGAGCTCAGCTGGCTTAAAGGAGTTGTAAAGTCCCAGCATATACTATTCTGTTATAACATCAGCGTTGTAATAGGAACAGGGGCGGACTGGGCCGGGGGGCAGGTTGGCAATTGCCCCCCGGGCCTCTCTGATGCCATCGCGAACGGCCGCTGCCACCCGCACCCGGCCCGCCGCCCGCCCTCCGCATCCGACGCGGCTCTATGAATGGTGCGGCCGCTGCTCCTCAAGGAGGTGCT
>NW_017309236.1:0-1356 GCF_000935625.1 Nanorana parkeri | reverse complement strand
TTAAGTGGTGGGCAAAAGTGGCAGGCAGGGGTGGGGAGAAGGCGGGGGAAGAGGCAAAGCGGGAGGGGGGTCAAGTTGCCGCACCATGGGCCTCTGGGTTGTACTTGCCCCCTGGGCTAAAAGTTGCCAGCCAGCCCCTGAATAGGAATACATACTAGACTTGTTTTTTATGTTGCAATCAAAGCTTACTTGAAAAAAATCACTTTTAGGTAGTGAGTGCTGCCTTCTGCCTGCCCATCACTTTGATCAACTTCCTGGATTCCCAGTGTGTGTTACATCTATTTCCCTGCTGCTTGATGTGATGCAATCTTGATTTATCAAATCTACATATCCCATCATGCAATGTTCAGACGTTGACGTGTAGTTTAGAAGGCAGGCTACGAAAAAACCAATACCGGCGCCTCTGGTTGCAAGATGGGCTGGTTGTGAAGTTGGCTTAAACACTCAAAAGGCAGCTCTCACTGGTCAAAAAGACCATCGATCTAGGAAACAAGGGACAAGACAGAGCGCCTCCATAGTGTAAAAGTGTAATTTATTTGTACAACACGCAAATAAAAATGTACTTACAGGAAAGTCGGTGGTTAAAAGCATACAAATGGTGATGAAGTATAAAATCTCTAGCAGCGGAAGTCTGAAGGAGTACAGCACATCAGCGTCCTCTGCCCCCTTGAGTTCTAAAGGTCTACGCGTTTCAGGGGCACGCTCCCTTCATCAGAACCTCAGAGAACTCTCCTGTATTCTGCTCTTTTAAATACAAGGGTGACCAATCGCAGGATTTTTAGCAGATCACATGGTGGTGTTTAAACCAATCTCCGGTGATTCGGATTTTAGCTGACACCCGTCTGACAGGCACACCAGTGTTAACAATAAAACCTGATCGCTACTTATCAGTTGAAAAGAATCATTACCTATGGCCTTGTTCACACCTGTGCGTATTGCATAAGCGCGTCACACGCGCGTTTTCTTCCCGGCGTTTGGCGCGTTTTCATGTGCGTTTTAGTGCGTTTTTGTACATTAGAGTCGCACGCGCGTTTTGAAGCGTTTTGGAGCGACAACAGAGGTATCCAATGAAGAAGAATTCCTGTTTTTCCGCAAGCGTCCAATGAAAAAGACTTCCTGAGAAGCAGCATTTCCCTTTCCTGTATGCAAAAGACCGTGTGGTGTGTGGAGGATTTTTTGCAGAGAGCAGTTTTGAACGATTTGTTGCATTATGGAGCTGACCAAACGACGAAGGACTGCAGCAGTCGCTGCAGCACTGCGTCTGATAGCGTTGTGGAGAAGTAGGGATAGTAGGCGAAGATTCTGGATACATCCAATAATAGCCAACCGTGAGGAGAGAGGGCAATTTTGGGCTAT
>NW_017309235.1:87633-87908 GCF_000935625.1 Nanorana parkeri | reverse complement strand
GTTGAACATGGCACATAATTGGGATATGTATTAAATTAGATATTATGGAAGTTAGGAATCTACTATTTATTTTTATTTGATTTAATATGATTAATAAATCTATTTAATACACAAATAATTTAACACTATTATGTACAAAATCATATACATTTATATTAGCACAGCATATATCATTGGTTTTGAACCATGGGATTGGACGTAATTGGGTGTGTATTGTGGGCCACCACCACACAGTTGGATAGAATAACTTTTAATTGGGGGGGGGAATTCTTTTT
>NW_017309235.1:85050-86056 GCF_000935625.1 Nanorana parkeri | reverse complement strand
AAAAAAAAAATTATACCTCTAAAACTTTAGATTTCAACTATTGCAAACTGTTCTTGTTTTCCCCACTTACGCTGATTCATAGAATGACTTACGAACATTCAGGAGGACAGCTACAGTCACATCATGCTTTACATGCTGAGTATATTTTCCTCTAGTCATTAACATTCTTTGGATTCCAGAAAAAGTTCACTCTCCTCATATTGTTTTCTTCATGCTTGCTGCCCATTCTCCGCAGTTACAGGTGCATTAAATTACCTTGTCAGCAAAGCTGATCTCCTCATCTGACAATTGTCTTATTCCAGCACCTAAAAGGATATTAAAGTCAAAAGGGTTTTGAGCTATTTTTGATGATGATGAAATCACTTACAATGGATGCTGGCCCTGATATCCTGTTATAGGGTGACTCCTTTCCCTTGCAGGATCCTATGGAGCAACCCTTGTGTTTCATATGTTAATACTAATATGCCTACATTGTCATTTCAATAGTGGTAATGGATAATATTTTGACTCATATACTTTGTTATGTAGGCTTCATTGTAGCTTTATCACATGTATCTTTAACGTGCTTTTAAAATGTTTGTAAACCTATAAACTCAATATACAAACATTTATAAAAACTGACATGTTCACTGAGATCTTCTCAGAGTACCATCTGCTAATCAAGCATTGTCCCTAGATTGGTTGGATCTTCTTGTTTGCAAGGACTTGTGCCAGGAGTGGAATTTGGGTAGCGTTGTGCATTTGTGTCCCAATGCATTGATATTTGGTGTGCCATAGAGATGCATAGAGAACAATGGTTAAAAACCGTGAAAACAAGCAATATTTTATGATACCCCAATGTCTGGGCCCTCCTTATAATGAGGTAGCCTGAGGCTTTTGCACCAGGGGGCATCTCATTAGGTCATGTGGGGTGGGGGGGCACAGGCACACCATCATGCTCCACAAGCTGCCCCCTACCATGAAACATCTACCACAATCTACGACCACAAGCAGAACATGAACCAAG
>NW_017309235.1:31358-81942 GCF_000935625.1 Nanorana parkeri | reverse complement strand
TTAAGGGCCCAGTCACACCATAAAGAGTGCGTTCCACTGCGTCCGGCCTCTGGAACGCACTGGAACCCAACTCAGCCGGCTCAGTTTGTTGTAGGGCGGGAGGGGGCGGCGCATTGAAATCAATAGCACTGCAGCCATGCTCCCCGCCCGCAGTGTGATCGCTGGCACCCGAACACGTGGCACATTTGTGCATGCAATTTCAATAAACACTGAACCAGCCCGGCCCTTGACTTGGTGCATTTTCTAAATTTTGGCCCACTTTGTATTTGAGTTTGACACCCCTGTTCTAAACCAAAAAATTTAGAACCAAATGGTTGAAGTTGTGACATAGCCCAACATGGCGCTTAATAGGTGTAGTCATCTTTCCATTTAGTGCAAGGTAAACATGATCATAAATACGTCTAGAGAATGGTCTAATCGTTTTGCCGACGTAAAAGGCTCCACATGTACATAGCATCAAATAAACCACTCCCCTAGTGTTGCAATTAATATGGCGTCTAGGATACCAAGATCTATTGATACTTGCCGCCTGGTGCCCTAAAAGCCCCATCTTTTATTTGCTATCTTTTTGTTCCAGATTTTTTACATCCCCCTCACTGTTTTTTAAAATTTTCCTCACATATTTGGTGTCCCGGAATATGACTTTGTATCTGCCTCTTGCAATCCCTATACAGTTGAGCTCAGAATGGTGTAGGCAGGGGAAGGACTGTGAGCCATTTAGGGGGGTTGTATGCAAATGTGCTAATCGGAAGAGAGAGCAGAGTGAGCAGAGGGATACCTTATCAGTCTGCTGCTGCTCTTTCACTGTTCAGTCAGCAGGCTAGTGCAGGAGACAGGACACCGCTGTATTGCCATTTTTTGGAGTTGATTCAGTGTTAATCACTGAATATGACTCGTTATTCGCCTCCCTATACCCCCATAGGGGTGTTCAGAATAGTTTAGGGAGGGGTCAGACCTAGGAGCCAATTAATGTGTGTTGCATGCAAATGTGAAGAGAGTGAGTAGAGCGATATACCCTTAGTCTGCTGCTGCTTTTCCTCTGTCCAGTCAGCAGGCTGTCGGTGGAGACGGGACCTCACTGTATTTCAGTTTATCGGGGTTGATTTACAAATGGCAAATAGGCTGTTCACGTTGCTATGGATTTTTCACTTTACATGGGAGTTCTTCTTGGTTTAGTGAATGAGGTGAAGCTCTGGTGACTTCCTTCATACAATCATGTGCAAGCAAAAAATACTGTTTTTACTATTTTCTTTGCACGTGATTGGTTAGTCTTTTCAAAGCAAATATTTTGTGTTTTGGACATCAGTATTTTTTAAGGGTACGGCCATGGGGTCAACTGCAGTGCCTGCAAGTATACTCATTGGTGGTCAACGAGTGATTTCTTAAAATCATAATTTTGTGTATTAAAAGCATGTGTTTGTGATTCTGACTTCATGTTGCTTTTGATTTATTTGGTTATTGATGCATAAAGTAAAAATATAATCTGTCCTTAATAAATGTAATGTGTTGAGATGCAAAGCCTTTCTGTCAGGGACCATAGCACCTCCAGGTGGCGCTGGAACCAGGTCATGCAGTTCCTGCGCTCACCTGCAGGTGTCTCCAGGCAGCCATGAGCTGTCAGGTACTAGACCACCACTGGGTGGTGCTGGAACCTTTAAGTCCAGTGCTAACCTGCGGGTGTCTCCCAGCTGTCAGCGATTATTCACCACCTGGTGCTATCTGGGAGGGTATTCAGTATTGTCGCTATTGCCTGAGTCCTGGTTCCCCTAGTACCCTGACCTTTGCCCCGTGGTTCCCTTTGTGTTGCTCCCCTGATTTCTCTTGCCCTGTTGTCTGTGTTTGTATTTGTATTCAGTTAGCTCTTATTGGTTGTTTGTGTTTATATGATTTTGGTGTGTATAATAAACGGTATATAAGCTCATTGGCATTGTCTGGTGTGGTCACGCATTTGGTCCTCCCGTGGGGGTGCCTGCATGTGGTGTGGGGACACCAGTTCATGGTATCGTGACACTTAGATCATGGAACGCGATAAAAGTACACGGCCTGGCCAACGAACGAAAAGTGACACTAATATTTCTTTGGACCGCCTTTAGCTTTCATTACGGCACACATTCGCCGTGGCATCATTTCCATAAGCTTATACAATGTCACAACATTTATTTCCATCCAGTGTTGCATTCATTTTTCACCAAGATCTTGTAGTGATGATGGGAGAGTCGGAGCACTGCGTAAAGTCTTCTCCAGCAGTGCACATCCCAAAAAGTCTCAATGGGGTACACCAGACACAGGATTTCGCAGAGTATACTGTTTGCCGATCGGAAAATTTTTTGGATTTAGTTGTTCTGCTTTTACTTGATTCAAATACAGTCCTTTTTGAAATTGCTACGCTATGAGAGGCTCTTTTCTTATATGATTTTGGAGACAAACCGTTTGCTGGCTGCGGACCGTTGAGAGATACGGTGAGGACGCCACAACTTCGGGAGAATTTGTTTCCTTCAAATCGCTTCAGGCTGCTTACTACAGACACTATATTGTGGTGAGTACACACCCCGAGGGGACACGTACGGCATTAGCCCGCATACCCAACAATTATCACGGAACTTTTTTGAATTTATAAACTTTCCACACCTGGAACACCTTATTGCCATTCACGGTGTTTGAAAAAAGAAGTACACAACACACGTTTAATTTTTCAACTTTATTTCTAATCTTCATTTTTATTTTGATATGTATAAAGGTACATTTGTTGTATAATTGTGGATATACATTTATATTAGGTTGACTGACTCACGGAATAACACGATTCACAGTGCATTGTTTAATTAATTGTGTATTGTTCACAATATATTATTTAAATTAATCACATTCACTTATTTGTCCACTATCTTTGTTGGCGCTGCATAATTGAACATTAATATGATTTGAACTATGTGGTCTTTATTGCTGCAGCCTTCATACCTAATCACTAGGTTTAGTTTAGGATAGAGCACCTTTGTTTCACATATCCAGCGCAGAATCAACAAACACATTTTTTTGTTGTTGCAGCCCTACATTCATCCCCGATTTCAGGGCACAGCCCCCGGATTGAGGAGACCATCCCCTGACAAATTATATAGTTACATAGTATTTGAGGTTGAATAAAGACATTAGTCCACCAAGTCCAACCTATTAGGATCTCATTCTAGGAGTACCCGTACCCCTGTATATTACGGTCCCTTAAGAAATCGTCCAAAAGTTTCTTGAACAATTCCACATTCTTTGCTAAAATCACTGCCTGTGGCAGTGAGTTCCAGACCCTAACTGATCTTACTGTGAGGAACCCCCTTCGCCCCTTGTGCTGGAATTTTCTTTCCACCAATTTTAGGTGGTGGCCTCTAGTTTTTGTAATGGAGTTAATTTTAAACAGTTTATCGCCAATGTTGCTACCACCATTGAGCATCTTCTACATGGAGATCATATCCCCCCTAATCTCCTCACCTCTAATGTGAACATGTTTAAATTTAGTAGCCTCGTCTCGTAGCTCTGGTCCTCCATACTCCTAATTAGTTTGGTTGCCCTTCGCTGGACTATTTCGAACTCAAGGACATCTCTTCTTAGTACTGGTGACCAGAACTGGACCGCGTACTCCAGATGAGGTATAACCGATGATCTATAAAGTGGCAAAATTATAGACTTGTTCCTGCAATACATCCCCTTTTTAATACAGGACAAGACCCTGCTAGCTTTGTTTACAGCAGCCTGGCACTGCAAGCTACCTTTCAGTTTATGGTCTACAATGACCCCCAAATCCTTCTCCATTTCTGACTTCCCCAGCGGCATACCCATCATTGTATAACCCATTTGTTTATTTTTAATTCCAAAGTGCATTACTTTGCATTTATAGACATTAAACCTCATCTGCCACATTAACGCCCCTCCCCCTATTTTATCCAGGTCCTCCTGTAATGTTATAGTGTCTAAGTCCGTGTCTATTACCCTCCCAATTTTGGTGTCATCAGCAAACACAGAAATATCGATGTTAACACCTTCCCTGATGTCATTAATGAATAAGTCAACAATATGGGACACAGCACAGAACCCTGAGGCACACCGCTCATTACTGTTGTGATTGAATGGTATAAATCTTGGTGAAATATTAATAATAGGGTGGTGTCTGAATTATACTTAGATTTAATAGACGGTGCCTCCAGCCGACTACAGCAAGTAATAAATAACTTAACAAACAGTATGAATTCAGTTCAGA
The DNA here is from genome assembly GCF_000935625.1 of Nanorana parkeri. Taxonomy (NCBI): domain Eukaryota; kingdom Metazoa; phylum Chordata; class Amphibia; order Anura; family Dicroglossidae; genus Nanorana; species Nanorana parkeri. Next base: position 77,699 of record NW_017309235.1, on the reverse strand, counting down.
CACTTGATAATACATCCTAAACCATTTCCCTGAGTTCTTTGAGCTTATGGTGATTTCTTACCACAATATATAAATATCTCCCAATTACACCAATAAATCAAAATAATGTATTAATATACGAGTATAATCATATATTTCTGTACAAAACTTAACTTACTGGTGATTACCATTCAAACACACCATCAAAGAAATAAATGTAAATAAATTATCAGAAAAATCTAAATACCTGTTCACCTTTAAGATTGATTCTTCCTTTCTGTGGCCATAGGAAAGAAAGAGACGTATCTCAAAAGTAAAAATTCCCTTGTGATCCTAACGATTTCTGAAGATAATAGGTTTACTAGTCTAATAGGGACAACAAGCAAAACAGGCTAGTAGACCTGCAATAGCAACTAGATACATACAATTTTGTACCCAATTTAACCATACACAATACAATCTCAGGAATAAAATAGAGAACGATATGAAAAATTATCAGAAGAATTCACCCTGCACACTGTTAATTAGAAATGTAAACAAAAAGACCCACTAATAATGAAATGTAAAAGCTATGATTTTGGAGTAAAGAAAATTAATTCTTCATATATAATCAGTATCTCACCAATCCTTCAAAAGAAAATGTTCAGAGTCTTATTGGATGAAATAATGGCTTGTTTTAGGCAAGGGTTAATTCTTAACGATGGTCAATGAGTGACAGTCCTTTTGTTACATCCAGGAAGTTTTCTTCAGACTCTTCCTTCTCTCTCTTTTTCCTTCCCAATTTCTTCCTCTCTCTTGGTATTTCTTATGGTTTGAAAGCATTGTTCGTATTGGCGACTCCCCAACCACTATTTACTTTCTTCCAATTGATCGGTTCAGAAATGGTAGTTGATTGGTTATTTCACTCATATGGTTTGCATTCAGTTGAGTAAGCCTTGGATGTGTATGATAACTTACTCAACCTCAGACAATAATCACAGGTAATCTCATTCTTGGAACAATCGGGTGGATTAACTGTCTTGGAGTTTGTAAGGGGTTTTTTGTTAGTTTTTCATTTGTAGTTGTGATATCCTTCGCCTTTGTATTTCTTGATTAAACACTTGTAGTTATTGACCTTGAATTTAAGTTTCTCTCAGTATTGTCAATTGTGGTTTTATGATAATCTAATCCTTAGACTTCATTTGCCATGTTTTACCTCTTTGAATCAGTTTGGTTGTACAAAAGCTGGTTCCTGAAGGGTTTCTCCTGTATTGTTTGTGTCTTGCTTAATTTGTACACAATAGACTATTTTGGTTGATTAATTTATCTGTCCAGCACAGACTTCTGGCCCCTTGTATTACAGTGCACAGAAAAGTTTGATTTAGTTTATGTAAAAGTCATAGTTCATCAGTTTTTGTAATTTTAATTAGAAATACCCTGTGGTTCTAGTCCTTCCAGTCCACTTCCCTTTTCTGTATTCAATATTAAAAGTAATCACATTGTGATCACTATTACCCAATGACTCCCCAATGACAATTTCCTTGATTAGCTCTGCATTGTTAGTGACAATTAGATCTAAGATGGAATTTTTTCTGGTAGGAGTCTCCACCATCTGGTCCATGAAATTGTCGCGCAACATTTTAAGAATGTGTCCCCGGGAACATAAAATAAACCAAATTTTTTTTTAAATGCTCACCTGATCCCTGGATCCACTGACAAGCGCGGCCTCCCTTCTCCCACTCTGTTAGAAGCTGCATACAGAGCGTGCTGGTTACTACTTAAACCGGCGCACTGTGTGTAGCTTCTGAGAAGAAACGCTATTAGCATAGCGAGGAAGCCAGCTGCACATTTTGCATCGCTCCCGCTACGCTAATAACGTACCTTCTCAGAAGCTGCACACAGCGCGCTGGTTTAAGTAGTAACCGACACACTCTGTATGCAGCTTCTAACAGCGTGGGAGACAGGAGGCCGCACTTTTGGTGGATCCAGGGATCAGGTGAATATTAAAACATGTTTTTTTTATAAAAGGTTTATTTTATTTCCGGGGATAAAATGTCCCCGGATTTTGTTTTAAAAATGGTGTCACCTTACTTTGGCCTGGTGGTCAGTGGGGGCTCCATTGACCCTAGTTGTGGGGGGGGGTCTGCTGTGGCCGCAGCTGCAGTGGCTTCCTCCCTTCGCCGCCTCTCTGCCACCTGCACCCGGCCGGCCTGCATCCGATGCGGCTCTGTGATCGGCAACGGCTCGGGCCTCTCAGCGGTCTGCCCTCTACAGCGCCTGATTAGAGGGCCGCGTCTGTCTGATCCAGCCAGCCCGGATCGCATACCGAGGCGATTCGGGCTGGCTGGACCAGGTAGACGCAGCCCTCTAATCAGACATGGGCCGGGTGCAGGTGGCAGCAGGGGTCCAGAGGCTGTTTGTGACGGCATCGGAGAGGCCCGGGGGGCAATTGCCACCCTGCCCCCCGGCCCAGTCTGCACCTGATTCAGTATATTCAGATAGACAGCTGACCTCATTTTTTGGGCACATACGGTTGCTGAACCTAGACCTGACAAAATTAAGCAACCCCAGTTCATAACACTACCCAAAATCCAGGTGGTGACTTTTTTTGGGCCGGGAAGTGTATATACCATAAGTCAGGGCTCAAAATTTCAGGTCCTGAGCTACTAGCCAGGTCTTCAAAGTTACTCGCCACCAGTTGCCCTGCATAACACAAACAAACACACACAGGGCACAATGTGCACACAACACAACACACATACAGCACAACGCACAGGGCATTACACATACAGCCACAGCACAACGCACAGAGCATTACACATACACATTTCATCTGAAATTAATTTTTAGTCTTCGCACATGTCTAATAAAATGCGTGTGGGGGGGAGCAGTTTTCACTTTTTTAAAATAATTTTTTACATTTTTTATTTTTTTTATTATATTTTTTTATTTTATGATTTATTTATTTTTTTACTGTTGGGGGTGCTTCGGGGAATTATTAGGGGTCCAAACAGACCCCCGACATTTCCCTTTTAAAATAGAAAAGAAATTGAGGACACCAAATCCTCAATTTCTTTTTCAGCAGCCTCAGCACTCAGTGAATGGGAAGCACTCAGTACAGAGTCTTCTCCCATTCATATTTACTATGAGCTGTTTCTGAATGGGGAGGAGCCTCTGTACTGAGTGTTTCTCCCCATTGAGAAATTCATGAATGAACAGGCTGTGATGTAAATCACAGCCTGTTCATTCATAAGTGGGGATACATAATACTATGTGTCCCCGGTTATTTACAAACACTGGAGTGATCAGTCGATCGCTCCAGTGCTTGTCCTTCTCACATGGAGGATCGGTAAATATCACTGATATTTACCGATCCTCCGCTCAGCCACGCACAGAGCCGCTGTCATCCTGAAACTGACAGGATGACAGCGGCTCCGATCTCCAACCCGCTCGGCCATCCTGACAGCTGCGGGCACGGCTTCTCTCCCCCTCACCGCTCCGCCATCCTGACAGCAGGCAGCGCTCCCTCCTGCGCCCCCCTGCTTAGACGGACAGACGAGGGAGAGCTGTCATCAGGTCGGTGAACAGGAGAGAAGCCGCCCCGAGGAGGCTTCATTTCCACTCGCCCCCACGCAATTTTCACTTGCAATTTGCGGGGGGGCGAGTGGAAATTTTGAGCCCTGCCATATGTAACTTGGCTCACTTAAATCATCTCGACAAACAGTGTATTACTTTCTAATATTTGTATCTGCAATTTGTCAAGTACTGTATATACAGTATATGCTCACCAATTCTACATATTGTTTTTTTTTTTTTTAAGCCACACATCAGTTTATACTCTTAGCACTGACTGATCAGCTTGTCTGTTGGATCTACATAGAGAACTATTTCAACAATCCAAGGAGGAAATTCTGCATAAACATCATAACTCTCAGATGAAAGATTAGACAGGATGTTTCTCTTTGTCTGGCCTTTGTGACAAGAGAAAAACAACATTTTAGCAAAGGAGTGTTTTGTATTAAACAATTAACACTCTACACCCCCATGGCCTGAATAGAAATCTGAAATGTAAATTCCCATTTTAATTATTATTATTACATAGTATTTATATAGCGTCAACAGTTTGCGCAGCGCTTTACAATATCAGGAAGACATTACAATCACAATGCAATTCAAGACAAGATGGTAAGGAGGGAACCTGCCCTTGAGGGCTTACAATCTAAAAGAGAGGGGGAGGTGATACATGAGGAGGGAGCTGTGTGGGGATGAATTGTTTGAGAACGTGATGGTTCAGTGGTTAGGTTGAGGTGGGATAGGCTTCCCTGAAGAGATGAGTCTTTAGGGAACGCCTAAAGGCAGTCAAGGTGTGAGATAGACGGACAGGTTGGGGTAAAGAGTTCCAGAGGATGGCAGAAACTCTAGGGAAGTCCTGGAGGCGAGTATGGGAGGAGTGGACAAGGGAGCTGGAAAGCAGGAGGTCAATTGAAGAGCGGAGTGGGCGGTTAGGGTGATATTTTGAGACAAGGTCTGAGATATATCCGGGGGCAGAGTTGTGGACGGCTTTATAAGTGACTGTTAATAGTTTTAATTTTATCCTCTGGGCGAGTGGAAGCCAGTGCAGGGATTGGCAGAGGGGGGTGGAGGATTGGAAGCCAGTGCAGGGATTGGCAGAGGGGGGTTGCAGACACTGAGCGGTTGGTCAGGTGAATGAGTCTGGCAGCTGCATTCATGATAGACTGAAGGGGGGAGGAGCCTGTGTAGTGGAAGGCCAATTAGAATTAGAAATGTGAATATAGTTTAAAGCTAAACTCCAGGGAAACAGCTAAATACACAGATAACATACATATAAGGGAGATGTTTTACCTGTCAAACGATATTTATTTCTGTCCATGCTGAAACAGCCACTTGTAGTCTCCTACATAAGCCTGAGTAAAAGGATGACAATGCAGGAGCACAACTACAAGACAGGGAGAGAGTCCTGTCACCATATAACAGGAAATGCCTGCATGAGGATCTTCAGGGCTTGTTCACACCAATTGCGGTGCGTTCCAGAGCGGTAGCTGCTGGAACGCACCGCAATCGCTCACAAAACTCCCCACCGTGTTCTGGGGCGGGAGGGGGCGTGGCGGTGCATTGAAGTCAATGGCACCTCAGCCACTCCCCCACCTCCTGCAGTGTGATCAGACGCGTGGCAAAAAATTGCCTGCGTTCCAGTCCACTGCAAACGGAAATAGAGCAAGCAGCATTTTTTACGTTTGCAGTGGAACAGAACGCAGGCAATGTTTTGCCATGCGTCCAATCGCACTGCGGGCGGGGGTGTGTGTGTGTAATCAGTCCTATTGAATTCAATGCACTGCCATGCCCCCTCCTGCCCCAGAACGCGGGGGAGAAGTTTTGTGAGCGATTGCTGTGCGTCCCAGCAGGTACCGCTCTGGAACACACTGCAATTGGTGTGAACAAGCCCTCAAGGAAGAATCAGGAGGTATTTTAATGGAAACTGTAAATTTATGAAGACTGAAAATAACTTTTGAGATTAAGTTATGATATGATAATTTTTTTTATGTATATTAGATAAGTAAAATACCCCCTGATTCTTCCTTGAGGGCTTGTTCACACCAATTGCAGTGTGTTCCAGAGCGGTACCTGCTGGGACGCACAGCAATCGCTCACAAAACTTCCAGCCGCGTTCTGGGGCGTGAGGGGGCGTGGCGGTGCATTGAATTTAATGGCACAGTTTCCACGCCCCCCCACTTATATAATGGAAACTGTAAATTTATGAAGACCGAAAATACATTTGAGATTAAGTTAATATGATCATTTTTTTATGTATATTAGATAAGTGAATAGAGGCCAGTCAATGAAAATAACTGAAAATGGGTGTTTATTTATGGTGCTTTGTCATGAGTAGAACTGGCATGGTCTTCCACCCAATGGTGTGCATCTCAAGGAGTGAGGAAAGACTGTGCTTTTCCACCCTCTTCCACTCTCAGTTTAGCACGATAAACCATGGTGTGGGTAATACTCCGGTCTTTACATTTATGCTTGATAAAGAGAAAATATGAATGATGTTGATGCACATCAAGTCAGAAGTTTGGACAAAAGGAGAGTTTTGTGTTCTTGTAGCGGATAGATCCCCTCATCCTTGCAAGATGTACATCACATGGTTAAGAACAGAAAAAACAGAGCAACACCTCCATGTGTAAAATCATAAATATTAAAATTGAGAGTATATGCAGGGGCGTATAGAAATCACAGGGCCCCATAGCAAAATTTTGTATGGGGCCCTGTGATTTCTAGTTAAGCCCACCTGATAACCGAAACAGCCCACCTGGGGGTGACCCTGCAGAGCCCACCATAGACTCTCTATGGTGGGCTCTGCAGGGCCTCAGGTGGGGCCCGCCTACTCGATCGTTGGGCCTAGCCTCACTATCGCTAAGCCCCGCTTACTCGATCACTGGGCCTCGTTGCAGACGATGGGCCCAGCCACCTCCTCCGAAGCTGCTGGTTGTCAACGACTCAGCAGCGGCTGTGAGGAGGAACGCACCGCTGCATAGGTGAATAGTGGCGCGTTCCTCCTCACAGCCGCCAGTGACAGCCAGCAGCCTGAGATGCCATAGCGACCCAGGTGGCCCGCACAGCATCAGGGGGATGTCCTGGCCGGGCCCCCCTGTGCCCTGGGCCCCATATCGGCCGCCTGGGTCGCTATGGTGATTGTTACGCCACTGAGTATATGTACTCACAAACAAAAGTAGTATTGCATTCATCAAACGCTAGGCTGTCCACACATCAGGAGACCAACACCACAACTTGGATCGAAAACTGCCTCCGTTCACAACACCGTCCACCGGCAGCATTATGCTAGATTTACGCGTTTCAGGGGCACGCCCCCTTCCTCAGAGTCATGGTGATTTTCTTGGTCCTTGGAGTGTTTCTGCAGTGTAGAAATGCAGGGTGTAAAACCTGGGGACCCATAGCAAAACACTGGGACCCCCGGCTAACTCCTTCTGTATTCAAGATTACTTGGGGGCAGGCATCATAAATACATAGTAAAAGTTTAGCATAGACTTTAGTAAATGATAAGCAGCCTAAAGTAAAGCTGAATTCAGGGCATCCCGCTATACAGATATATACATTAATGGGAACTGTTTTACCTGACAAAGGATTTGTATTTCTGTCCATCCAATTTGGATATTTACTCAGCCCCATCACACAGCACAGATAGGCAGAGGACACCACTTTATGTGTTATAGATGTGGGGGTCGATTTAAGGCAAAAAGGGGCTGTTCAGTTTGCAAGGAAATCCTCCTCATCTTAATGAAAATTCACTTTGCAAACAATACCCAATCATGTGCAAAGAAAAAATAACAAAACAGTATTGTTGCTTGCACATGATTGGATGATGGAAGTCTTCAGAGCTTCCCCTCATTCACTAAGCTAAAGACCTAAGAAGAATGTCCTTGCAAAGTGAACAGCCTATTTGCCTTTTGTAAATCAACCCCAATAAGCTGTAATACAGTGGCCTCCTGTCTCCCCTCACCCCCTGCCTGCTGACTGGATAGTGAATAAGAAGTAGAAGACTGATGAGATCCCTCTGCTCAGGGCCAGCTTTACTCTCCCTGCTGCCCCAAGGCCAGGTTCCGCAATGCGCCCCCCTCCCCGCCAACCAGGCCCCCCCATGGAGAATGGCAACCAGATGGCAGGGCGGCAGGGTTAGTTTTAATCTTCTTTTTTATTGTTTCTTTATTTTTTTCTAAACTTTTTAAAATTTGTATTTATCTTATCGTTTACTTTTTTTTATTTGCAATAATTTTTTAATCTTATTATTGTTTATTTTTTATAATTATTTTCTTATTTTTTAATAATGTTTTTCTTATTATTTTTAACTTTTTAATCACCTTTTTATTTTTTAAATTTAATTATTTCTTATTATTTTGTATCATTTTTTTCACTTAACTTTATTGCTATCACACAGGAGCTAACAATCCCCTGTGTGATAGCAATTGGAGGTGACAGGTTCTCTTTATTGACCCTGTCACCTCCAATACAGGAGTTCTAGCACAGCACTGTGCTGGAACTCCTGTGACAGGTGAGAGGGGAAGAGCACTGCTCTACAGCTCTCCCCTTTCACTGTTTATACGGAGGGGCAGGGTAACTTTTAACCCTGCCGCTCTGCTCCCAGCATCGGCCGCCAGTGAAGAGAGAGAGAGACTCGGCGGCAGGGTGAGGACGGAGCCAGCGAGGAGAGAGTTAGGTGCAGGGGGGGGGGGGGGACGGACAGGCTGCGGACTAATTTCAATTGATCTCGGCGTCCTCGCCGAGATCACTTGTACACGAACAATCGGCTTCCCCACACTACATTTAGCCCTGCTTGTGCAAAGCAGGACTAAATGTAGAAAGCAACTTACCACCCGGCGCCCGGAACTATATGTTCTGGGCGTCGGGGGATTCCACACCACTGCCGCCCCGAGGCCGGGCCTCGGTGGCCTTGTGGGAAATCCGGCCCTGCCTCTGCTCACTCTGTTCTCTCTTGTAATTAGCACATTTGCATGCAAAACACCTGAATGGCTCCCAGTCCTCCCCATCCTTCCACTATTCGGGGCTCCGCTGCATAGGGACTGCAAGAGGTGTACAACAAATCATATTCAGGGCATACAAAATGCATTGAATGACTTATTAATTGATTGCAAAGCCGTATTCATTTGTGTCCAGCTTTAATATCCTGTTTATCAGCTTAGACAGGTTTCCTTATTACCTTTGCCAGTTTCATGCTCTCTGGAGGTGTGAGAGTCACTAATCAATCCATCTTGTTCATATCGAAGTTTCTGGAGGGGGTAACAGAAAACAGATCTGTAATTCGCACAGCTGCTAATTTATTAGGTAGAGAACGCCATAAATTTCACAGCTATTGACTTTAAATAGGCAGGACCTCCTCCGCCATGCCAAGGGCCGATTTATAGTATGAAGATAGTATGTGCTGATAGGGAAAGTGACGGGTAAAGCCGAGGTTAATAGCTCGTAAATTCCTCCGCAGGTGTGAAAAATGGAAAGATTGGCTTGATTTCTGTTCACACAGCGCAAAAAAACACATTCTGCGTATGTACTCTTCCTGAACTGTATACTTTGGCTTAGTTGAACTTGAAAACTAAACTCCCGATGGATATATATATATATATATATACACACAGTTGCAATAAAAATTAAAACAACCCCCATTACAAATCAGGTTTATTGGCAAAATTTACACACCTTCACCTGCTTGCAATGAACAAATCACACCGAAGCACTTGAAATAGGTCAACACAACAAATGTTACAAGTGGATTCCCTAAATTCAACTGAAACTGCAACGTTTAATGACTTCTGCAGTCTCAAAATCATTCAACCCCCTGAATATTGTAGAATCCCTCACAAAAACATAAATCTGAGATTTCTGAGGAGGCAGGTTGAGGAAAAACCCTGGAGTGGCTGCAAAAGACCTTCAGCAAGACTTGGTGAGCTTTCAGTTTGCACAGTAAGGTGCAGAAGGTTTCCATACCAGCACCTCAAGATGTACACCACTACTGACCGAAAAGCACAAGAAAAGTCAGCTCCAATATGATCAACATCATATAAATACACCACAGATGTTTTGGGATTCTGTTGAGCTATGAAACAAAACTGGACCTTTTCGGGCCCCATAGATCAGTGGTATGTTTGGAAGAAGAATGAAGCATACGCTGAAAAGAACACTCTGTCTACAGTTAAGGTGACATTAAACCCTCAGATTTTTTAACATAAACCAATACTGTAATGTGCGCCTTACTGTAATCCATGGTAGTTTCCCTTCTCTTTGCTGCTCTTCCTTTTAAATCCTCATGTCTTCACATGCTGGGGGAGAACTTCCCTTTGCAGCTTCCTGTAGTGCTGGCTCAGGTTGTGAACCTTCACACAGACACCATGTATCCATTCCAGAGACAAGGCAGTCTGCTGCAAAACAGAAGTTCTGCCCAGCATGAGAAGAGATACAGATTTAAAAGGAAGAGCAGCAAAGAGAAGGTAAACTACCATGGATTACAATAAGGCACACATTACAGTATTGTTTTATGTTAGGGTTTAATGTCACTTTAAGCATGGTGGTGGCTCGGTGATGCTCTTTGGCTGCTTTGAATCCTCTGGCAGTGAAAACCTGCAGCATGTGGAAGGCAAGATGGATTCAATGAAGTATCAGGAAGCCCTAGAAGAAACCGTCATGACATCTGAGAGGAAGCTGAAGCTTGGGCGTCATTGGACTTTCCAACAGGACAGTGATCCCCAATAAACTTCAAATTCCACCAAGGCTTGGCTGCAGAAGAAGTCCTGGAAGATTCTACAGTGGCCATGACAATCACCTGACTTAAAGCCCCATAGAAAATCTGGTGAGAATTGAAGACGGCAGTTGCAGCCCACAAACCAAAGAATATTACTGGATTGGAGGCCATTGTTCATGAGGAATGGGCTAAGAATCCTCAGGAACGATGCCAGAAACTGGTGTCTGACTACGTAGGGTAGGTCGTATAAGGAAAATGGTGCTCTACTAAGTACTAAAGATGCCTACCGTGAAGGGGGTTGAATCATTTTCAGAGTGCAGAAGTCATTAAAAGTTGAATTTCCAGATGAATTTGTGGAATTTGTGTTGACCTATTTGAATTGCTTTTGTTTGATTTGAACTGTGGGGCTCCACTCCGCAATACTTATATCCCAAGAAATCTCACCAAGCCTTCTTTTTTATTTCTTCTTAGTTCTTTATTTGTCGGATCATTCTCACACATTGTACAACAGTTCTGGGAATCCCGGTCTATTTTAGCATATACAGCAAGCAGCACTTAGGCCAGGAGAGAGAGAAGCAGCAATATGGGCTAATCAGGTATGTTGCTTTTACATATGGAGGAGAAAACAGAGAGATGGCATTAGTTGGCCACTCCATCCTTATTCAATCGCAGGCTGGGGGCAGGGAGGTGACCTAGCTATGTTGCTTAAAGTAGAAGTAAAGCTTCCCCCTAAAACATTGCTGATTGGCATGCTGTGCATGCACTGCTCAGGTCACAAGCCCGGCATGCCGAGATGAACTAACTCCCGTGTGCATAGGAAGTTACATCATGCCGGAAAATAAAGAGACCGGAAATGCCAAACCTGGAAGGAGACTGGGGAGAAGATGGAAGTGTTGGTGAGGGGAGAGCAGAGCACTGGAGGGGATCTCTTTGGCAGGTATGTCTGCCATAGTGTACTAATATGCTGTACATAGGAACACATTATGGCTAAAAGCTCCAGGAGAAAACTGAAAAAAAAAAATACCTTTACTTCTTCCTTAAGTGTGATATGGAAATGTCAGGCCACCAGTGCTACCTGTCTGTGTAAATCTCAGGATGGACAAAAATACAAATCCTTTGACAGGTAAAACAGCTCCCTAAAAAGTATTTATAATTTAATAGTGTAATTAGCTGTTTGTCTTAAGTTCTCTGGTCAAAAAAATAAGAATACATTTGTATTTCTATATTGAGTTTCCTAAGTTCTATCCCACTCCTAATAACCAGATCCATCCAGATCCTGTCTAGTAAACTTATTTACAAGACATGTGCAGCCGCAAAAAAATTGTTTTGTGTCGTTTCGTATTTCGTTTATTTTGTATTTCCGAAATAGGGTCCTGTATGTGTTTCGTTTTGGGTTTCTGATTCGGATCGGATTCATAATTCGGATCGGATTCGGAACATCGGAGGAATTTCCGAAATTTGGGGTTTTGCGCGAACGGACGAATGTTCGTACGTACGTGGCAGAATTGGCACAGTTAACATTTCTGGTTGCTGTGCTCTAGTCTTCACTATTAAAAGGACATTAAAATCCTTTTCCTAATTTTTTTTATCCGTTTAAACGTTGACGGTGCACGCACAGGAACATGAAGTAATGTTTTGTTTTTATCTTCACATGCTATGAAATCCTCTTTTTGTAGTCATTACCGTAAATTTCTAATTTCTTTTCCATTAGGACGAAATTCGTACTGAATCCAAAATTCCAAATCCGAAATTTCGGATTCAGTTGCTTTCGGATTGTCAGGGTATTTCTATATAAAATTACAAAAACTGATGAACTATGACTTGTACAGAAACTAAATCAAACTTGTACTGTGCACTGTAGTACAAGGGGCCAGAAGTCTGTGCTGGACAGATAAATTAATCAACCAAAATAGTCTATTGTGTACAAATTAAGCAAGACACAAACAATACAGGAGAGACCCTTTAGGAACCAGCTTTTGTACAACCAAACTGATTCAAAGAGGTAAAACATTGCAAATGAAGTATAAGGATTAGATAATCATAAAACCACAATTGACAATACTGAGAGAAACTTAACTTCAAGGTCAATAACTACAAGTGTTTAATCAAGAAATACAAAGGCGAAGGATATCACAACTACAAATGAAAAATTAACAAAAAAAACCCCTTACAAACTCCAAGACAGTTAATCGACCCGATTGTTCCAAGAATGAGATTACCTGTGATTATTGTCTGAGGTTGAGTAAGTTATCAAACACCTCAGAGATTTACTCAACTGAATGCAGACGATATGAGTGAAATAACCAATCAACTACCATTTCTGAACCGATCAATTGGATGAAAGTAAATAGTGGTTGGGGAGTCGCCAATACGAACAATGCTTCCCAACCATATAAAATACCATGGAAAGGAAGAAAAAGGGAAGAGGAGAACTCTGAAGAAAACTTCCTGGATGTAACATAAGCACTGTCACTCATTGACCATCGGTAAGACTTAACCCTTGCTGCCTAAAACGAGCCATCATCTCATCCAATAAGACTCTGACCATTTTTCTTTTGAAGGATTGGTGAGATACTGATTATATATGAAGAATTAACTTTCTTTACTCCAAAATCATAGCGGTTACATTTTATTCTTAGTGTTTTTTTGTTTACAATTCTAATTAACAGTGTGCAGGGTGAATTCTTCTGATAATGTTTCATACCTTTCTCTATTTTATTCCTGAGATTGTATTGTGTATGGTTAAATTGGGTACAAAAGTGTATGTAACTAGTTGGCTGGTGTCAGTATACTAGCCTGTTTGCTTGTTGTCTCTATTAGACTAGTAAACCTATTATCTTTAGAAATCGTTAGGATCACAAGGGAATTTTTACTTTTGAGATAATTCTCTTTCTTTCTTATGGCACGGAAAGGAAGAAACAATCTTAAAGGTGTCCAGGTATTTTTATTTTTCTGATAATTTATTTCCATTTATTTATCTGATTGGGTATTTGAATTGTAATCACCAGTATTTTAAGTTTTGTACAGAAATATATGATTATACTCGTATATTAATACATTATTTTGATTTATTGGTGTAATTGGGAGATATTTATATATTGTGGTAAGAAATCACCATAAGCTCAAAGAACTCAGGGAATTGGTTTGGGGTGTATTATCAAGTGTCTGAACTGAATTCATACTGTTTGTTAAGTTAATTATTATTTGCCGTAATCGGCTGGAGGCACTGTCTATTAAATCTAAATATAATTCAGACACCACCCTATTATTAATATTTCACCAAGATTTATACCATTCAATCATAACAGGATGAATTCGGACATGGTACATTTTGGAAATTCGGATGCTCCGAATCCATGAATTTTCGAGATTTTGTCCGAAATAGCACATGTCTATTTTTTACTAAAGATGCGGATGAGGTCAAACCAATGATCTATAAAGTGGCAAAATTATAGACTTGTCCCTGCAATACACCCCCTTCTGTTTAACTAGTGAAAATCATAAATTGCTAATAATAAATTGCTTTTACCTTTAGTCCACCCTATCGAAACCACAAGTACAAAGGAAGAGTGGTAATGTTGCACATAGCACACAGGGAATCCAGGAAGTTGTCGGAAGTGAGAAGTGAGCAGAAGTAAGGCAGCACTCACTACATAAAAGGGATTTTTTCATGTAAGCTTTGATTGTATTATCAAAAACAACTCTACTATGTATTCCTATTACAATGCTGATGTTATAACAGGAGAGGATATGCTGGGACTGTACTTCTAGATATAGGTAGTGGATCTATCCTCACAATGTACCATTCACATTATTCATTTGAGTGTGTATCAGCATAACCAAATCATATGATTTTGAGTAAGAAAATTCCCTTTGCCTGAGACAAACAAAAACCTGCTACACCTATTTTTAGATTGCCTCTTAAGATAATTCAGAGAGCCTATTGTTTGCTTTCTGGAAGACTTGCAATGAGTACCGGATCATGAAGAAAGCAGAACCTCTATATGAAATAAGCCTCTATGACCCCCATCTACATATGTATTTATACACTAGAGACAAGCCTTTGAAACATTAACACACATTGGTAAGATTAAAAGTTAAAACTATGGCCCAACCTTTTTTTGCCATAGTTCTCTTCAGAGTCACAGGAGGACATTTACAAATGTTCTCCTGTGACCCAAAACGCAGCATATAGCGGGCTATTCCCCACTATACGGTGACAGTGCTGAGCCAGATTAACTCTAGAGAGGCAGAGCCAGCTCTGCCCGCCCCCTCCCCAGTCATCACTGGAGGAACAGAGAGGGGAAGAGGTGATCCTTTGCAGAGAGCAGTAAGTCTCTATAAGTCTCTGCAGGGAGATGATCTGGAACTGAGCGATCGTCGATGTATAATCGCTCAGTTACCAATCTATAGAGCCGACGTGTGACAGCTTCATTGTCACACATTGGCTTCAATTACGGGGATGAGTGTATTTCACTCATAAGTGATGGCTCTGAATCTGCTGGGGCTGCTGACATCACATCCAAGATGGCGGCACCCAACAGAAGTTTCTGGGATTTTGAATGTCTACACAAAGGAGGCTTTTATAGGTAAATCACAAGCTTAAACACATTAAATACACTTATTATACAACCTTATAACCCCTACCACTAACCCTAAACCTCAATCATAATCATACTATCATGACAATAAATACCATATTATGCATCTGATAAATACTTTCACGGTCATTCTGGCAATGATGCTATTGCAATAAAAATGTCAAGTGGCAAAGCTTTGACACCTGTCCGCTCTGCACAAAATCTGTACACCAAAAAATGATCCGTATACTGGAAGCCTTCGGGCAGCCTTGGCTTGGCACCCAGCCACCCTCCTGGCGGGGCAGTGTCATAGGGCACCTCAAATCTTACTATCCTTCTTTCTTCCACAATAGTCCCCCTTTTAGTTATCATGTACAGTATAACACAGAATAAATACATGTACTGTTTAACTAGTGAAAATAATAAATTGCTTTTACCTTTAGTCCACCCTATCGAAACCACAAGTACAAAGGAAGAGTGGTAATGTTGCACATAGCAAACACGCACATGTTTGACTTCGTTTTATAACATGCCCCTGGATTGTTTTCAATGGGCAGTAGCTACTTTGGTTCAAACAAGGTCCAGTGTGTTTGTGTATTTGCTGATTGTTCTAAGCATCTGCAGTGCATGACATTACTTTTGTACATTAAAGTAGTATTGATTCTTCATTGCAATATTGCATTGTGTCTAGCTGTAAATGAAAATATTTTTCCTGCATATACAATTAGTATTTCTCATTTAGTGTCCCTCTATGCTGCACTTCCCTTAACGTTCGGTAAGGTAGTGCACCATTTAGATCACTGGTTCTCAACCTGTGTAACCTCAGGACCCACATTTGTCCCTTGTCATTAAGTCGAGACCCAAGTTGTACTGCAATGGAAGACACGGCATTGCGGTACAGAGCGTTCCGATGCGTGCAATCAAACTGTGGGTGAGAGGTGCATTTGGGGTGCCATTCGAATTATTGGCAACACACCTCTGGCACCACAATGTTGTAGGTGCAATTGCATGGTACAGTGGGTTAATCGTACAGGATTGTGCAGTTAACGCACTGTTTTAGTGTGAACGTGCCTTAAAAAAAAAAAAAAGCCAAACACAATCTCACACACTCACAGATCTTTTTAAGATCCAGCTAGTCTCCCTATCTTATGAGAACTGGAGTGGATCCTCAGCCTGGGGTCCAGTGTGGGCTGCTATGCTGTGATGGAGCTCCATCCATACGTGCATTGCTTGTACAGCTTCCTTGCGCACCCTGTAGAGGTGCTGGGAGCAAGAATGTGATGTCACTCCAGTCCAGGCCCCTCTACAAGGGAGCTGTAAGGAATGCATGTGTGGATGGAGCTCCCTCTCCGCCATGGCCCCAGCCCACTTCAAGTTGACACTCGGCACCGGGCAGCAGATTTTGAATGGCTGCTTGGCCTGAGAACTGACAGTAGTGTGCTAGGGGGAGGCTGAGGAGCCTCTCACCTAGAAAAGTGAAAGGCATGCCTAGAAAAGTGGAAGGCACAGTGGTGACCCACTGAACACGGGGTCGCGAACCACTTTTGGGTCACGACCCACCAGTTGAGAACCAAGGATTTAGATGATAGCTTTTGCTAGGGAAATCCCATAGAATGAGGCTGCTGTCAAACACAGGCTGTGTATGAGGAGCAAGGACATGGCTTTGTATAACATGATTCTGTATTGGCTGCCTGGTGCAGGGTGGCTATAGGGGCACCCTACAGGTCAACAGAACCACCCCAAAGGAGAAAATTATATAGCATGAAATATAAAAGCCTATTTTGCTGCAAAGATGTGCTTAACATCTTTGCAGCAAAGATGTGAAGCACCTGTGAAACAGCCAGGAAAACAGCAATTATATAAAGTATGCTATTATTTTTAATTTGTATATTTATGGGTTTAAAACCACACAACAACAATGTGTGGAACTCCCGTTTCATCTGTTCCTGTGCTGCCTGTTGCTGCCACTGGTGCGTGCCTCCTTAGTGGAAAACTGCTGCTTTTTAATGTTTTCCCTTTCCTCCTGATCTCCCCACTGTGTGCCTTTGGATTTTCATTGAAAAGCATTACGACATGCACATTTGCTGACTGGTGACACCCAGACTCTCGCGGAATTCACCGACATGTCATAGACATGCCCCCAGGGCTACTACAGGGCTTGCACAAAACTTCCATAGAGCCTGTTTCATCTGGATAAGAAAATAGTTAGCTGCAGAGTGCACCCCCTGTGCACACCAAATCTTAGATTCTGTATATATGGTGGACGTTCCCAAAGATGGCTACATTTTGATCACGGCTAACAGTGTGCTAAAGGTTGTGGTCTTGCTCTGTATATGTGAATTCTGTTTTGTTTCTCTGTGAGCAGCACCGACTTGATGTGTTCTTTTTTGTATTAGGTGGTGTCCACTTGTGCAAAAGGCGTATAGAAAGAGAGCTCAGACTAGTGTCTGGGCCAAGCAATCTGGACTGCAAAAACATATAATACACAACATCTGGTTTACTGTCTTCTACTGTTCACATTTAGGCAAAGCTGTGTGTTTGAGCTTGCATAGGTATGATATCTGCTCAATGTCTATCACTGTTGCTGTGGATACTACAATGATGTGCTGCATCTACCTGACTTCAGAGCAGAGCAGAATGAAAAAGAAGCAAGGATAGTCATGTGACCTCTTTTTTCTTTGCAATGATAAAGGTTTAAAACCCTTAGGTAAATGCCCAAATAAGGGCAGAAAGCTGCACAGCAGACAGGGGTGGGGGGAGTATAAAACAGATAGAATACCACAAAGAATGTATATCTTTCTGTGACATTTCTCTGGTATAGCAGCAAATTGTTGGGTCAGAGCATTGTCACATGACTGAGGGAGTGAT
This sequence comes from Nanorana parkeri, assembly GCF_000935625.1. Classification (NCBI taxonomy): domain Eukaryota; kingdom Metazoa; phylum Chordata; class Amphibia; order Anura; family Dicroglossidae; genus Nanorana; species Nanorana parkeri. The sequence goes on along the minus strand of NW_017309235.1, from coordinate 60,008 downwards.
GTCACTGCCCCCCAGCACTGGCACTGCTCTTTTCAGTGCGCTGCAAAAGAAAGAGGGAGCACATGCAAGGGGGGTATAAGGGGGTTGGGCCCTTTGCAGAAGCACTGGCATTTTGCCCTGACAGTGTCTTTTTAAACCCTTACCAATGGCCATGTGCATGTATGTGGCAGCACAGAGGTGGGCTTTATTCCATACTGCCATTTTTATGCATCGCTCTTTTGTGCTGGGAGCACTCTCAAATGCACTGCGATTGCACTGTCATTAAGAGATCCCAGTCACACATTGGTGATCAGGAACAGGTAGGATGGGCTCCTGATCACATGATTACTGTGAAAGCCAATACAAAAAAATTGGTTCTGAGCCACCAGGGAAACCAGGACACTACACCCCTAATATAGTAATTGTTCTGTTGGAGACATGGACTGAGTTACCGCTAAGACCCAGCTACAAGGTTGTACATTTTTTCAATGTCAGTTGTCTGTTCATTATGTGATACAAAAATAACTTTGTGTCACCACTTAGGATAGTTATGTGTAGTTACACCTATGATATTTAAATATTACAGGCAGCCTCCTATCTTCCTGAGGAAGCTTTTTAGTGAAACGCGTAGAAGATATGACGCACAGTATAGCGATACAAGACTTTGTAACAATATGAAAATACATGATGAATCTAAAATGAATATAAGTAATATTTTGGAATCATTATTGCATTTCCGATGCCTAGAATGTGGCCGTGTGGTCCAGGGAGGTTATAAGCCTTTTGTGATTTTAGACTATATTATGTATAGGAAGATGATATGGGTGTGTAATGTATTTATTTATTTATATTATTTGTACAATAAAATGAATTTTTAACAGACAAATTTGCAATATATGTGTTCCATGCCTAGAATGACACCTGAAAAGCCCCACTTTTCTTCCTTTTTTTGCTTAAACTGTGAAAGCCAATCAGAGTATATCATCATCACACCCCAGACCCGGTGAGATAGGCACGGTGAGATAAGATTTTGCAACTGTAATTGGCAACTGGCTACAATTACAAGTCCTTTGCAGGTACAATTTAGTAAATGTATACTAATTGAACCTTGTATTTCAAGTTTAAAGAATTCCTCTTTCACAACACTGGCATGTAGGAGTAAGTAATTATTATAATTAATTACAACAATGATTTACATGAGTGAAAACAACCCAGAGACATCAGCTTATACATGTTGTAACAACATCCTTGGCATGAGCGAGAGTTGATCAATTCTTAAATTACAGTATTTCCTGAGCAGAAACTTTTTCCTATTGTGTGCTTTCATCTTATTGAGTCCATTGTCCTGCATTTCCGTACATGACAATGGCGATAAGGATAGCAGAGCACGTGCACTACATATGGTTTATATAAATGACCAAAACAAATATATTGTTCTGGATGATAAGTTGTGGATTATGTAATGTATAGAAATATAGAAATGACAAGGGTTGTCTGAAATAAACAGAAAACTTAAGGTGCCCATACACTGTACGATTCTCGTACGAGAATCGCGGGAAATCCTGCGATCGTACAAGAATCGTACAGTGTATGGAAGGCGTGCGACCGTTTTTACTGTACGGTCGCACGTCTTTTGACGAACCAGCATGCTCGAAAAAGTCTTGCGATGGTCGTAAGGTGTATGGGCACCTTTAGTGGCCAGGAGGAGGCTGGGGGTGTTGTACACCATGGCTTACAGGTCAATGGGCAAAGACAGTACTTAAAGGGTCTGTCCACCCAAAACTGATATTAAAGTTTTTGCTCTGGAGTGATTCCTGGAACAGTATACATAGTATTCAACAAAGCCCCAAGATGTGTTTTATTTTCTCTCCACTATGGGCCACAGATATATTTCTTTGCTGTTATACAAACTCAAGAGCTCTGACTGCCAGCTCTGGGATTCACCCTAAAACAATGTAAGCCAATACAAGGGAACAAGTATACATCTTTCATAAGTAAGCCACAGCAATCTGTTTATGGCCTATGAAAAGGCCAAGTGGATGTGTTTGCCTTCAAACCCAAAATTTCTCAGTCCACTCTTGGTCTGCCATTTTTCTTTAATAAATGTTGTTTGATTTTAAAAACTACATTAGGTGGTCTTAATGTGGTTACAGTTTGTGTTACCTGTTGATATTAATGGTATGATTGTTGAGCTTTTCCCTTCATAACCTGACTTCTGTACATTTCCATGACAGCATGTCCAGGAGAGTCTTCTTACCGTATAGACTAATGGTATGATCACCATGATGTATTACATAAGACATTGGCCACAAAGGGGAGAAGGTACAGAACTGATGCTTTTATTACATAGTTACATAGTTATAGTATTTGAGGTTGAATAAAGACACAGGTACATCAAGTTCAACCTTTGTGTGTCTGTATGTGATTGTGCATGTGTGTGTGTGTGTGTGTGTGTGTGTGTACACGAGGCTCTGTGTGTCCTTGTTTTTAAGTGTACCTGTACCCCTGTATGTTATGGTCTCTGAGGTAGGTATCTAAATGATTTTTTAATGATTCAATACTGTCTGCTGATACCACTGCTTGTGGCAGCAAGTTCCAGATTTTAACAGCTCTAACTGGAAAAAAAAGCCCCTACGCCCTTTGTGGTTAAATCTTTTCTCCACCAGTTTTAGGTGGTGGCCTCTAGTGTTTGTTATGGAGTTTACCGTAAACAGTTTATTGCTGATGTTGTTATCACCACCAAACATTTTGTACATCAAAATTAGGGATGCACAGATACTTTTCGAGTACCAGTGCAGATACTTGCCATTTTCATTAAACTACCAAGGTTGCAGCGGTTGCAGCTGGGTCCTGGCTCTGGCACTCCACCACTGTCCTGAAATCATTAGTCTGCATTGTTTTAGAAAAACTGTCACATGACAATAAACAAAAATGTATCAGTACTCGTATTTGTAAGTACTCGGCAAGTACCAGTACTTGTACTCGCAAAACTGGTATCTGTGCATCGCTTTATTTATATTTATAAAAACAAAATTGTACATTTAGGCTTGGTTCACACCATGGCGTTTTATGTATGCGCGTTTTACACCGACGTTTTTCAGGCGTATTGTGAAAAGTTTTGTACATTATAAAACGCGCGTTTTACGCACGTTTTTTGATAGACTACACAGACGTCCAATGAAAATTAATTCCTGGATTTATCCAATGGGAAAAACTTCTTGAGTCGCAGCATTTCCTTTTCCTGTTTCTTTGTCTGAAAAGGACCGTGTGCTGTGTGAAGTTTCTTTGTTGGAGAGGAGAGTGTGCTGAGTGGAGCTATTATGGATCTTGTGAAGCGACGACGAAGTGCAGCAATCATTGCGGCTGTGCGCCTTATTCATTTGAGGAGAAAGAGACAGAGCAGGCGAAGGTTCTGGGTCCATCCTATTATTGTCAACCGCCCACAAAGAGGTCAATTTTGGGCGATGTATGAGAACCTCCGTGGCCATGAGGAGAAATTATTTTCGTATGCACGCATGTCCATAAACAGGTTAGTACACATACAATGCTTGTTGATTATTATTGATAGAAATGCTAATGATAACAAATAAAGTTAATTGCTAGTTTTGACCACCTACTTTTTTATATGTTACAGTTTTGATGAGCTGCTTCGTTTAATGTCTGTCCATTTGGAGCGCCAGGACACGTTTATGAGAGACAGCATTCCACCGGCCGAAAGTTTGATCATTACTTTGCGGTAAGTTCACAAACATCACTTCTATGTTGCAGTGGTTGTAGCTATGACATGAGTTAATCATATGGAATTGTACCCTGGGTGTGTTTGTTATATGCATGTTGACGTATGACATCTGTGACCCTGCTACATATGTGTATCACAACCATAACTTAAAATAAGTTAAAACCTTTTCAAACAGTAACCCAAAAAAGACACAAATTCATTGTAAAATAGTATAAAAACTTTATCAAATCTAAGATTTAAGGAAGTGCTATAAAAATTATAAAAAAATCAAGCAAGGCCACAACAGCAGCCAAGGGGTAAAGGCATTTTTCCTGTTTAACTGGGCTCAACATACCAGAAATTGAAAATGGTGCCTATAAACAAACAGCGGGATTACGGGACTTGGAGTGCCAAATTATAAATTTTGATAATTTGGCAGCACAAAGTTAGGCTCGTCCACCTGCATGTCCTCCCTCATTCCACGTGTGGGAAAGCCAGCTGGTGTATGTGTGGTGGAGGTGGAGCTATGTGCCAGGCTGGTTGAGGGAAAAATATATGAGGAATGTGGGCGTGGGTGCCATGTTTCGGGGTGGTGCTGGAGGTGCATGGATGTGTGGGGGTATGGTTGGGGCGTGTGTGAGTGCATGGTTGTGACATGCTCAGGTGGATGTCTGATTGGTGGGGCCGGTGTGGGTGCAGTGGTGTGTTGTGGATACTCGTCTGGGAAAATTTCGGAGTCGATATCTCGGGTGCTTTTGTCCCGTATTGCCCTCTGCCTGTTTAAAGGCACCATTTCCAGTTTCTTCTCCAAGCTGAGCAGGAAAAGTGCGGATTGGGACAGTTGGGGTACAGGATGGGCCACCGAGTCCAGGAAATCTATCAGTCTGTCCTCCTCGCGTCCGCCCCTCTGTCTACGGGGCCTGAGCACTGTCCTCCTCCGTACAGCTACCCTGGCTTGTGGGGACGGGGTAGGTGTCGCTGCTGCTGCTGGTGGTGTTCTGCTTCGTGGGGGTTGCGGTGTGCTGCAAGGTGGGTGTGGGCTATGTGGTCCTGGAGAGAAGGACGGCTCAGTGGCCTGTGTAGCAGAGTCCTCGTCCTCTTCCTGCCTCTGACTAGGTCCCCAGCTACTGTGTGTGCTGTCACGAGAAAAAAAAATACATTATTATGTGTAATATATTATTAAACGCATGTTGCATTAAACTATATTCATGAAATGTTGCTTGTGATTGACGTGTCTTACCTTCGCATTTCCGTGCAAGGAATTAAGAAAGCCAGCTGCTCGGCGTGAATGTATCGACAAGGGGCACTGGCAGCCGAACCACTTCTGTACTCCCTCTCTTTGCGCCGTTGGCGAGTAAATGCATCCTTAATGCTTTTCCACTTGTTTTTGATGATATCGACTGTGAAAACAAAATTTGTACATGAACTAATTATTGCTTTTATCTTTCATTTCTTAGGTATTTAGCTACTGGTCAGTCTTTTGCCAGTCTTCACTACGCGTTCATGATCGGCAAATCTACTGCAAGCAAGATCATCCACGAGACCTGCTGTGCGATTTGGGATGTCCTCCGTGATGTGGTCATGTCCAAGCCCACCAAGGAGGAGTGGGTGCAAATTGCTTAACTTTTTGCCATGTCATGCAATTTTCCAAACTGTCTGGGAGCGATAGACGGAAAACACATGCGCATCATAAAGCCTATAGGGAGCGGTAGTCGTTTCTTTAACTACAAGAAATTTTTTTCTATTGTTCTTTTTGCCGTAGCAGATGCGAACTACTGCTTCCGCTATATTGACGTGGGATCCTACGGCAGCAGCTCAGACTCGGCGGTATTTGCCCATTCGGACTTTGGGCTCATGCTGCGCCACGGTGATCTGGACCTCCCGGGTAACACCGCGCTGCCAGGTACCGCTCAACCTGCAATGCCCTATGTATTCGTAGGAGACAAAGCATTTGCTCTTGGTGAGCATTTAATGAGGCCCTACTCTAGTCGTGGACTGAGTCTGGAGAAGAGGGTCTTCAATTATAGGCTCACCAGAGCACGCAGGGTTGTGGAGTGTGCCTTTGGCATACTCTCCAATAAATGGCGCTTCCTGCACTCGCCAATCATTCTTGAAATAGAAAACGCCATCTCTGCGGTGAAGGCAGCTTGTGTCCTTCACAATTTTGTGCGTCGCAGAGATGGCTTTCTATTTGATGATTCATTGGTGCATTGCATGGAGAGTAGCCATTGGAGCGGCACCAGTGGTACAGCGCATGGTACCAACATTCGGGATCAATATGCGGCATATTTCATGGCACCTGAGGGGGAGGTGTCATGGCAGATGCAGGCAATCCAGTCATGATTTAAACCATTTATCCTTGTTCTTACCTAATAAACTCTATTTAAATATAGGTTATATCTGAGCATTGTTTTTTGTAATGCACCACATTAAATGCACTTGAAACATTTAAAAACACTGCACGCAGGTCTCATGACAACAGGGCGCATTGTCACCTGCGTGCAGTGTTCGCCTGTGACCTGCATGCAATGTTGTCATGTGTCTGGCAAAACACTGCATGCAGGTCATGGGTAAACACTGCATGCAGGTCTTGATAAAACATTGCACGCAGGCATGCAACCTGCTATGTGACCTGCGTGCAGTGTTCTCCTGTGACCTGCATGCAGTGTTCTGCATGACGCATGTAAAGACTGCATGCAGGTCTTGATAAAACACTGCACGCAGGTTACATAACAGGTTGCATGCCTGCATGTAACTGCGTGCAGTGTTTTATCAAGACCTGCATGCCGTGTTCTGCAAGACGCATGAAAAGACTGCATGCAGGTCTTGATAAAACACTGCACGCAGGTTACATGCAGGCATGCGACCTGTTATGTGACCTGCGTGCAGTGTTCTCCTGTGACCTGCATGCAGTGTTCTGCATGATGCATGTAAAGACTGCATGCAGGTCTTGATAAAACACTGCACGCAGGTGAACGTCGCCTGATGCGTCGATTCTTGTAATCTCCATGCCTCATGTCGTACAGACATGGTTTTGTCTTCACGACACGAATGAATGCCTCTGTATCGAGCAGCTGGGTTGTAGCTTCACATTCCTCCATTTTGCTGCTTCCTCTTCGGCCGAAAAAGACTGGGGTGGAGTCTGTGGCCATGTGCTGAACGGGCGTTATAGGCGCGATTTGAGATGACGAAAACGCGCAAACAAGGTTTACGTCCATTCACGTCGAAGTCTATGGCCGCGAACGCGCTACAAAACGGACCAATACGCCGCAAAGAAGCTCATGGACCTTTTCAGGCGTAGGCCGTTTTGTAGCGCGTTCTGATGGGCATAAAAACGGAAAGGTGTGAACCATACCCATCAAAACAATGGGATTTTCATGTTTGTACGTTTTGTAGAGCGTTCATAGAGCGTTGAACACGCGACAAAACGTAAAGGTGTGAACCAGGCCTAATACAGAGATGTACAAATCCCGGGAGCTCCGTGTGCTCCTTACACATGACAGCTGCCTCCTAATTGTTGAATTTTTCTCTAGTCTAGTCTTGGAGCTCAAAAGTATCGGTACATGTACTCGTACTTGTACCGAGTACTGTACTTGGTATCTGTGCAACCCTAATCAAAATCATGTCTCCTCTTAGTCTCCTCACTTCCAGCGTGAACAAGTTTAATATAGTAGCCTTGTCTCATAGCTTTGGTCCTCCAGCCCCTTAATTAGTTTAGTTTCCCTTCTCTGGACTCTCTCCAGCTCCAGGACATCCTTTCCATGGACTGGTGACCAAAACTGGACCGCATACTCCAGATGAGGCCAAACCAGTGATCTATAAAGTGGCAAAATTATAGCTTTGTCTCTACAGTATATTCCCTTTTTAATACAAGACAGGACTCTGCTCGCTTTGTTTGCTGCAGCCTGGCATTGCAAGCTATTGTTCAATCTGTGGTCTACTATGACCCACAGATCTTTTTCCATTTCTGAATTCCCTAGTGGAGTTCCCATTAATGTGTATTCCGCTTGCCTGTTTTTTTACCCCAAAATGCATTACTTTACATTTCTCAACATTACACCTCATCTGCCATGTAGTTGCCCCTCCCCTATTTTATCCAGGTCCTCCTGTAATGTTATAGCGTCTAAGTCCGAGTCTATTACCCTCCCAATTTTAGTATCATCTGCAAACAAAGAAACATGGCTACTATCACCTTTCCCTATATAGTTATTATACAGGTTAAACAGTATTGGACCTAGCACAGAACCCTGGGGCAGCCACTCTCAATCATAGACCAATCTGAAAAAGAACCATTTATCAATACTCTCTGGACACGTTCCTGTAGCCAATTCTATATCCATGTACACACCACGTCATCTATGCCCATAGATCTCAGCTTGTGTACTAAGCGTTTATGTGGTACCGTGTCAAAAGCTTTGTTAAAATCCAGATATAGCACATCCACCGTCCTCCCTCCATCCAGATCTCTACTCCCCTATTCATAGAGTGTTTGTTAGTAGGTTAGTCTGACAAGAATGGTCCTTCCTAAATCCATGCTGATTATCATTTATTATACCATTAATATTTATTACACCCTTGGTGGCCAAAGTCCAAATAAGCCCCCTGTCAGGCGGCATATACAGTAATAAATACCATGGTCTTTTTAGTTGTTGATTTTATTTTTAGTTCTTAGATACTACAGCAAGGATTCATCTAGGAGAGTTACCTTGACCGCAGCTCAAATAGCGGCTCTATGGTATGACACCCCCCCCCCCCCCCTCTCCCCCCCCCCCTCCTTTCCCTGCAACCTGTTCAAATCAACAGCTCTCTAGCTTTCCAAGCAGTGCTGTTGATTGGAGCAGTGTGCAGGGGACATGTCAGCTCACGTGCCCCCGCAGTGTGGGACCTGGTGGGCCTCTACTGTTGAGTGAGAGCAACTGTCCGATTCCACAAGGTGTTGTCAGCAGAGGGTATTTAAACTTTTGCTGCAGCACTTGGGAACCAAGAAGTTACAGTGTAACTATTACTGTTTAGCGCCCAGAATATAATAGTAGAAAATTCAAAAATGGCGCGGCCAGCTGATTTGAAAAATGTTCCGGAGGGCTTGGCAGCGAAAGGGTTAAAATAGAACAGTCAAAACAAGTTTTATTTTTTTAAAATGTTTTTTATTTCAGTAGAATAAAGGGAGAGTGGAGCCCTGACAAGTTTTAGTTTGGGGACATTTTACCCCCTATCCCAGTGACAACAAGGAGTGGGGTAAAATCTCCCCAATGGAAAGGAAGTCTTCAAAAAGAACAACAAAAACTGACATAGCTTCTTACTTTTCATCTTTCTACTGAAGGCAGGCCCATTAAGAGAGTTTTTACCTCACTTCTGCAATAAAAGCCTTAAATAGGTTTACCCAACACAAAAAAAGAAAAGTTTTGGCTATGTTCACGCAACATACAGATTGCTATTCTCATTGAACAAGGACTGCATGTCCTTTAAGAAGATCATGATACAAAATGTTTTAATATCTGCTGCTTATCTTGTCCTCCTAAAAGTATACAAGAGATATGAGAGTCTATCATGTTTACTGTACATAAAATCAATAATATACTATTAAAAAAATACACAACTGGATACAAACTGGTGTTAGGATGGCATTGGAATATATTTATTAGAAACAATTGTTAAAAAATAAGAACATTGTGATCATAAGGTTGGCCTCAGACTTGCTTGACTGCTTACGGCGAGTAAGACAACTCTATGACCCAACTGGTCATTGAGTATGTGGTGAGATAAGACTTAGGAGAACATGGAAAAGTACAAAATATTGCATCATCAGCATTTTTTGCTATGCTGGCATACTATACATGCTATTTCTGTAAGACACTGTCAAAGGACTAAACTCACAGTCCTTCATATTTGAGTAAAAAGAAGATATTCTTTACAAAATACGTATGGTTTTATTTTATTTACAGTATTTACACAGCATGGTTTCTTAAAATATTGAAGTCAAGCGCTTGGGGGCGAAAAACATACATGCATTATACAATGTAGGTGGAGTACAACTGGGGTTCTGGATGGGGGATCTTGGTATCCTGGCAGATTATAGACTTAAAAAAACAGCATGCAATACCAATTTGTAGCTTGGGCAACAAAGATTTTTTTTGTATAAAGAAAAGAAGAATTGAATTGAGAGAGAAAGACATTATCTTCCCCATGTAAAGAACATTAGGAATCATATTGCAGTATTCTCAAAAACGCTCACAAAAAGGAACTTGGGAGAGTGCAGAGAAGGGAAACCAAATTAATAAGAGGCATTAAGAACTACAGCTATGAGGAAAGATGAACTCGATAACATTTATCACAGTCTGCAATATTACCAGCCACCACTACAGGAAGACTCACTCAAAATTAGCTGGCTGGACACAGACAGACAGATACAAATCTTACATGAAGTCTGCACCACTCTATGGGTTGTGTAGCAGCTAGGTGATTCCTACATGTTTCTATGATTACCCAAGATATCCAGTGAGCAGGAATTCAAGAACACTTTTAACTTTCTCGCAGCCCATATACAGACCCAACTCAGGTTAGCCTGCCACCACCGGCAGTTTGTCAGCTAACTGGTCTGCTAGGCAGCAATACACACAAGAACCCTGACAACCGAGCATACCGACACTAGTAATATAATGGAACAATCTCTTTCAGAGCTATACACCGCTCAGCCCTAATATTATGCAATGTGTGAAGAAGGCAAGCAGGTGGAGGCAGTGTGATGCTTTGGGCAATGTTCTGCTGAATAACCTTGGGTCCTGCCATTCATGTGGACGTTACTTTGACTCGTACCACCGACCTAAACATTGTTACTGACCAAGTACACCCCTTCATGGAAACGGTATTCCCCGATGGCAGTGGCCTCTTTCAGCAGAATAATGCACCCTGACACACTGCAAAAATGGTTCAAGAACACAACAACGTGTTTGAGGTGTTGAGTTGGCCTAACAATTCTCCAGATCTCAATCAAATCAAGCATCAGTGGTATGTGCTGGAAAAACAAGTGCGATCCATAGAGGGCAATCACCTCACAACTCACAGGACTTGGGATCTGCTACTGACTAGTTGGTGCCAGATACCACAGCATACCTTCAGAGGTCTAGTGGAGTCCATGCCTCGATGGGTTAGGAAAAGGGGGTCCTATTCAATATTAGGCAGGTGGTCATAATGTTATGGCTGATCGGGGGAACATTTTTAGCTTAGTACTTTTGCAAATTTTATATCCTTAGACGGGCAATACATGGTAATGTACAGAAGTAAAGATTACAAAATGCAAGAAAGAAAATTAAATACAGAAATTTGGCTATGTGTTATCAAACAAAACGGGAAAAACACAGAAATAAACTCTACCATTTGAGCAATATGGTTTATCCTGGTAAACAAACAAAAGATCAGGAGCGCAACTACCAAAATTCCTTGTGTGTGAGTAGGTGAGTATGATCCGGCGAAGGGACCAGTAGACATATAGATGAGGATAGAGTCAGGCACACTATTAGATCTTTACAGTGTGGGGTTTAGGTGTCTATGGCAAAGTCACAGTGGTAGAAAAGGGGACTTACAATTAGGAGCTCCCCTGTTGAGTTTGTGGACGGTCAAACAGATGCACATCCATTCCAGACCAGCCTCCCACACCACCGGAGACATCAGGATCGATCCAAGTAGACGATCGTACAGACAACAGGGGAGCTCCTAATTGTAAGTCCCCTTTTCTACCACTGTGACTTTGCCATAGACACCTAAACCCCACACTGTAAAGATCTAATAGTGTGCCTGACTCTGTCCTCATCTATATGTCTACTGGTCCCTTCGCCGGATCATACTCACCTACTCACACACAAGGAATTTTGGTAGTTGCGCTCCTGATCTTTTGTTTGTTTTCGTGGTTTCTAATAGACAGGGTCCTCTCCCTGTAACAAGGAGATCTGCACACCTTTACATAACAGCCACCTGTTTGAAGCCTGTCTGCCCTACAGGAGTGCGCTTTATCTTTTGTGTTTTTTATGGTTTATCCTGGTGGCGGGCGAACACCAAAAATTCTGTAATTGCTGTAATGGTCATTTGAAAAAGGGATACTAAGCACCTCCTATAAATTTTTGGACTATATCGGAAGACCCTAACATGCTACTTGTTCACCTAACCAACCGCTCAGTGTCTGCAACCCCCCTCTGTCAATCCCTGCACTGGCTTCCAATAGCCCAAAGGATAAAATTCAAAATACTAACAACCATTTACAAAGCCATTCATAACTCTGCCCCTGGCTACATCTCAAACCTTGTCTCAAAGTATCACCCTAACCGTCCCCTCCGCTCTTCAAAACACCTCCTGCTTTCCACCTCCCTCGTCAACTTCTCCCATGCTCACCTCCAGGACTTCTCTAGAGTCTCTCCCATCCTCTGGAACTCTTTACCCCAACCTGTCCGTCTATCTCCCACTCTGACTACTTTTAGGCGATCCCTTAAGACTCATCTCTTCAGGGAAGCCTATCCCGCTTCAACCTAACCACTCAACCATCACGTTCTCAAACAATTCATCCCCACACAGCTCCCTCCTCATGTATCACTTCCCCCTCCCTTTTAGATTGTAAGCCCTCAGGGGCAGGGTCCTCCTTACCATCTTGTCTTGAATTGTATTGTGATTTTAATGTCTTCCTTATATTGCAAAGCGCTGAGCAAACTGTTGGCGCTATATAAATCCTGTATAATAATAATACTTGTTACAGTATCTGTAGGCTCTGTCACGTACCTGGTGGGGAGTCGAGTTGATGTGAGGAGGCCTCCTTTGCAGCACGAGTTCCACACCCCTGAATGTGGAGACAGGAGGTGGGGGAGCAGGACACTGGACCTGGGCAGGTCCTTGAGGCTCGTCTTCAGTGAAGCAGGAAGCAGGTGTTGATGTGGCTGGAGCAGAGCGGAGTCAGGCAAGCCAGGGTCAGCAACAATCGGGCAGCAAGGTACAAAAGGAGAAGGCAAAGGAGAGTCCAGGGACAAGCAAAAGTCAGAGGCAGGCAGCAGTCAGGCAAGGTCAAGGAATCCGTGTCGACAATAATACAGCAACAGGCAAGGTACAGGAACACACACACTAAAGCTCAAAGACCACTCTGCAATGATTCTGGGAGTTGGGCCGGCTTAAATAGGATCATCCCCAGACAGAGCGAGTCATTTCCTGTGCGCCATGTTAGCGCGACTCCACGCATCTGGGTGAAGTTGGCGCATGCGCAATAGGCGCCGTTTCTCGCAAATGCGGCGAACAGGCCTATGCACATGCGCAGTCGTATCTCTGCGGCCAGGCATGGTCGTACAGGCTCACTGTATACCATTATTTGCCATGAGGAAGCAATTAAGGCAGCAAAATGGGCCTTCTTATAGAGTCAATTTTATTATTGATGCACTAGAATTGTGTTTGGAACAAAGTTATTTTTGGTACCAGAATATTTTTTTTAAAACATAAGGGTAGCCATGGGGGCAACATTTCCTCCCAGCATAGCCAACATTTTTATAGCAAGATGGGAGCATGAGATGTTTTTAAACAGTAAACCAAAACAGCTTATATAAGTGTTACATAAATGACATAACAATGATCTGAAAAGTGGAAGAGAAATCTTTGCAAACCTTTCTGATTTTCCTGAATAGCAATGATCACAATATTTTACTTACTTACAAGTATTATACGAGTATAGAAATTTTAGATGTTAACATTTTAAAATAATTTTTTTTCCACTAAGTGTCTTTAAGGAAATTGATTGTAACAGCTACTGCATATTCCTCTTTCCAGTTGTCATCACCCACACAGTGTTTCGAAAAATCAGTTTATTGGAATGAAAAGAAGACTATTATAAAAAATGATATTAGTAGTATTATTATGATGCAAAAAGAGAGGAAAGAAATAGAAATACAAACCTTATTTTAGCAGACAATATTAAAAAAAACAAATTATATTGGAATATCCTAAAAAAAAATATTCTCAGTTGGATACTATTTTGCCACATAGGGAAACAAAAATTGGAGACAGTAGCGCCACTGCCTGGCGCAATAAATGTGGTAGAGCAGGGTGTAAGCGTTGGTGATGTACTCACCTAAGGCTGGGTGAGCATTCGCTTGTAATCGTCGGGTTACGGTGAAGCGGATGGAGTGGAGTGGTGTGTATAAAAGAGCACCCACGTTAAGGGATAAAATAGTAAGAAATGTGATCGATCCCCTGATCATAAAGAAGACCAATATATTAGATGGTAAAGCTTTTTATGGTTGTGGGAGTAGTTATCCATGTAGAAAAAAAAACAGAGGATTGAAAGTAACTTCTACTAAGATGAATAACACAGACTGGCCAAAAAGAAAGTCTCACACTCTAATATTTTGTTGGAAACCTTTAGCTTTGATTACGGCACACATTCGCCGTGGCATTGTTTCCATAAGCTTATGCAATGTCACAGTCACAACATTTATTTCCATCCGGAGTTACAATAATTTTTCACCAAGATCTTGTAGTGATGATGGGAGAGTTGGACCACTGCGTAAAGTCTTCTCCAGCACATCCCAAAGATTGTCAATGGGGTTAAGGTCTGGACTCTGTAGTGGCCAATCCATGTGTGACAATGATGTCTCATGCTCCCTGAACCACAATCACAATCTGAGCCCGATGAATCCTGGCATTGTCATCTTGGAATATGCCCAATGTGCCATCAGGGAAGAAACAATCCATTAATGGAAAAACCTGATCATTACGTATATTCAGGGAGCAGCTGACCTCATTTTTTTGGCAGACATAACATTGCTGAACCTAGACCTGCCCAACTGAAGCAACCTGACATCGTAAAATTGCCTGAAATCCAGGTGGTGACTTTTTTTTGGGCCAGGCAATGTATAAAATAAAGGATGCCAAACGAGTGGGCTAATATATGTGTTGCTGTGCCCTTGCGATCTGCAAAATATAGAAAGAACAACTAGAGAATTGAGTACAAGGCCCTGGAAATATGCATATAATATACAAAAGAGACCACAAAAACAGTATTGTTTTAAAGCAATTTACCACACATAGTAATGCAGATCCAAATGGGTACAATTTGCGGCCCTCCGGCCGCAATGCGATCGCCCGCATGGGATCGCAAGGTACATTGTGCCTGCAGTGCGGTCTGGTGCAATAAAAACGCTGCAAGCACTATTTTGATCACACTGCAGCGGACCGCAGGCACAATGTACCTTGCGATCCCGTGCGGGCGATCGCATTGCGGCCGGAGGGCGTGGCTATGGTACAGTTCACTTCAATGGCCCACCACGCCCCCTCCAGCCCGGCAAAAAAGTGAGCCGGCCGCAATGCGAGGCAGTGCGTTCCGGCCAGAATCGGACCGGAACGCACTGCTTATGGTGTGAACTAACCCTTAGTGAGAAGGTTTAAACACTGGAGCGGTTCAAACACCAAAAGGGAACTTTTGGAGGGTAAATGGATACCTTATGCCTGGACCCTTAGTCCCAAGAGGATTGAATGTAGAATTGTAATTTCTAATTATTATAGATTTCTTGAACCTTTGTTGCAATTCATTCAATGACAGGATATTAAAAAAATGGTAAAGATACAGTCACTGAAACAAAGACAGAGTGAATATACATAATTAAGTGTTTTGTTATTGCTAGAAATCTATTGATATGTACAATGTATTTGATGGAAAAAAGAAGATAGTTATAATATAGTAAAGTGAAGATAAAGGGAAAATAGATACAGAGAGAGGTTAAAAAAAGTATAAACAAATAAAGTTAAATCAAATAAATGTAAAAATACCCCCAAAAAATGTAAAGTCCCATGTCTCCACAAACATGCGCATGCGCATACGAATGCAAGCATGAGTTGGGTGCACATATATATAAAAACAACAATTGCGCTACACATGTTAGATATCACCATGTGCGCCAGAGTGAGGGAAATAATTCTAGGGCCAATATCAAAGGTTAACTCTAAACTGATGACCTGTACAGGTTTTTAAAGCATTGCCCTTGGACAATTTGGTGTACTGTATTTTTTCACTGCTGCAGGGGCATTCGCAATTTTAAAGCTTGGCATGTTGGGTGTCTATTTGCTCAGCACAACCTGATCCTTTATATTTTACAAAATTGGGTATTACATTGTTTTTTTGTGCACTAAAATGACCTTAAGTGTATTTTTTACTGAAAAGTTTGGGTTTGATAAAGAGTTGCGCTAAAATCATGCGTCATAAATATTTGCAACTGCCATCATCTTATTCTACAGAGTGTGTGTGTGTGTGTGTGTGGGGGGGAGGTTAGGGCTATTAAACCCTCAGCTTCTTTTGCATATATCTACTGCTAGCAAGCATCTACTGCTAGCAAGCAGTAGATATATGCAAAAACCTTAAAAAAAAGTTTTACAAGAGGTTTAAATTTACCTGTGTCTTCCCCGTGCGCTCCCGTCTGAAAATCTGAAAAATCTCGCGCGGCCGCAAAGCATCTTGGGGCGGGCGCATGCGCAGTTCAGATTTTCAGCCGGGAGACGAGCAGAGACGCAAGGTAAGTCTATGGACGGCGTGCACCCGCACAGACACCGTGGGACAGGAAGTGCCAGCAAGCACTGAGTCAGCGATGGATCGTAGACCAGCAGCAGCGCTGGAGGGACATCTGAAAAAGACAGGAAAGAAGAAGATCGGATTAAGAGACATCATTTAAGGTAAGTGCTTACACTAACATTGGGGGGAGGGGAAAAATATATACTTTAATGTCACTTTAAGTAATTTTCAGGCCTAAAATGCGGATGATAATATGGGTGTCATTCACCCCCCACCCCCACCCAAAAAAAAAAAAGAAAAAAAGACCCTGGCAGCGAAAGGGTTACAGCCAGAGTCCAGCTAATGCCAACTGCTTTTTGTTGTTGTTTTGGGCTTTTGCTAGATATCTTGACTTGCAACAGAAAGTGGAAAAAAAAACCTACTCGCCAGGTTAACAAGTAATAAAATTACGCTATTGGGTGATTTAGAAAAACAAAAATTGCTGTGTTTTAATGTTAATTACAGAATGTATCATATACACTTTTTTATGTTGTTAGTCTTTAGGATAACTCACTATTCTATATTGTTTGAATGACACTAGATGTTACCGGCTGTGTATTTCATACAGTATATTTTAATGATATTGTAGCGCCACCTGGTGTCATATTTATGATATGACAAACAAAACCGATGAACTGTATTGCAATGGTTCAAATACTTGCAAGTCTCGTGCAGCATCTACAGCAGGTGGTAAAAAAGTGTATAGACCCATTTCACCGAGTGCTCAAGAAAACCTTTTCAAGCATTACCAACCTTTTTATAGTCAATCCCTGGGTGTTATCATTGTCCTCCTTGATTTAAAGTGATTTTGTCTCGACAAAAGTATTTGGGTTGCCATTGCCATTGCTTCTCCTCTTGAGCATATCGGATCCCTGGAAGTCAGGCTGATGCTTTGACGTCAAAGCCTTCTGATTCTCACTTGTTCATTCTGGGTCTCTGACTCATTGATATTGTAGCGCCCTCTTAAATTGTCACTACTAAAACTAGTGAATATCTGGATTGTAACTAGTCTAGATACTGATTATACAGAGCTCTGCATTCTATAGGTGTCCCTGAGTCTGCTGTCCTGTCCTTTTGCTGAGGAAAAGGAAGCCTTGGCATACAGTGAGGGAGGATCCATCCTCAGACTATGACTATGCACCTGACCCTGACCAATCCCTGAGTAGGATGACTCAGAGGTATGGCTGAGGGCAGGTAATAAAAGGTCTGGGGACACTGTGCAGGGTCTCTTCCCCCTGGTGGCCTCTCCCTAGGAGGTCTCTGTGATGCAGATGGAAAGGGCCTGGGCCTCAGCACATGGCAAGTGCTGGGGGCCTAGAGGCCTAGGACACCATAGGAACTTTGCTTGGGCCCCATACACGTTGCAGGTGTTGGGTGCCTTGTTCTAAGAGGATACTACTACTAATCTGGAGTGCTCCTTGGCAGTTGCAGATGCTGAGGGCATAGATATTCCAGATACTGAAGAGGAAAAGACCTGATGGAAGCTGGGCCGGAGGGAGAGTTGCTGGTGAGAGCGTCCGTCTGGGACCCACAAGAGAGATCCCTCACCCTATTTTAGGTATCTGTTCTAGAAGAAGCCAGCGGTTCTTACCTGAGTCCAGAGATAGCTACCCTTCTCCTATAAATTACTGGACCATTATGGCTGTTCGCAGTGTTCTAGAAGAAACCATTGGTCACTCTGACCTGATCCCGTTGCTATGGGCCTTAGCGGTTGCTAGGGGAGAAAGCAGTCCTTTGAAGAATCCACCAGGGCATCCTACAGACCCCAAATCCTCTCTCCTGTTGACCTTTGCAAATAAATCTACAAAAAGACCCTAAGACTTGAGTCCCTTCTGTCCGTGAGAGTCGGTGTGCTTTTGCTGAACAAAGGGGACCAGTGGCTGGAACAAACAGGTAGGAGAACCTCAATTCATAATCAGCGGCTCCTTCGGAGGTGAGCGCTACAATATTAAAGTCAGATACAGCCAGGACACAGGCATTTTCATGCCCCTCTCCTCCTTGCTGCCCCAAGGCCAGGACTTGGTTGGCCTTCTGGGAAATCTGGCCCTGGCAGCAATGGGAGCTCCCATTCTTTTCTTATGATAATGTCACTTTTAATGCTCATTAACCCAAGGCCAGTATAAGGCAAAGACAATAGACGCATGCGCGCAAACCCATGTTTACAACAGCCGGGAAACACGTTATTGCTGATAGACCTTTTTTTTCATGTTCACCCACTGGCTAAAGTGTAATCAGGGACGTCCCTATAATAAGACTGTTGTCTCAGGTGGCATTTCCTGGGGGGAAAGGCAAGCAGAGAGGCATGACCGCTCTACCTCACGATGTTTGCAGTGTCCCAGGTTGCTAAGAGCCGGGAATGGAGATGTCTAAGGTCCATACACATCTCACCACCCAGCTCTTAGAAAGCTGGGACGTCCTTGCTGGCATCCCACCGAGCTCATGTCAACCAATGACATCACTGGTTGCCAGGAACTTGGCTGGACAACAGGCAGAGCATTCGCCGAGCTCCTGGAAAGCAGTGACCTCATTGGTTGCAAGGAGCTTGGCAGGAACCCGCTCCCCTGCGCTGTCACAGGTGGCAAAAAGTCTAAGAATGCAGTTTTTTATTTTTTACATATAAATGTACTTAAAACCTCAAAACAAAATAAAATGTAATAAAAACCCTGTAGAATAAAATGATGAGAGCAAAACAAAAATGGCAACTGCTCCAATCAATTTTTTTTACCACCTCTTTGAGATAAGGTGCACATGGACAGGGCATTTCACAGAACAATTCGAGACAAACATTTCCCAGCACGCTTACCAGCAAGTCAGCAGAACAAAAAATCAATCAATCAATGAATCAATCAGTCAACACTGTTTCAACAATTTACATTAAAAACAGATGTTTTAGTTGCATACATTTGCAAATATATACGTGGAAGGCAGCCACACAGTAACGGATGATAATTTTTATCTTGCCTTTGCTTAGCAGATAGCAGGCTATCATAGTGTGTAAAATCCTTTAATTGCTGCGAAAATATTATTCTCACAACAATCAACACACAGAGCAAGATTTTGCAGACCCCCCCACCCCGCACTTGACTAAAAATTCAAAAATAAAAGATTCATGCCTTTGTTCCTCTGACACTGGACATTTAAAAGTCATGTTTTTGTAATAAGTGGAGTTGTGTGGACTGACCCAACCAGCTAAGACTTATATACTGATCAGCCATAATATTATGACCACCCGTCTAATATTGAGTAGGTCCCCCTTTTCCTGACCCCTCGAGGCATGGACTCCACTAGACCTCTGAAGGTACGCTGTGGTTTCCAGGACCAAGCCATCAGTAGCAGATCCTTTAAGTCCTGTAAGTTGTGAGGTGATCGGCCTCCATGGATCGGACTTATGTTTGCAGCACATCCCACAGATGCTCGGTTGGATTGAGATCCGGAGTATTTGGAGGCCAAGATTCATTGTTGTGTTCCTCAAACCATACTTGAACCATTTTTGCAGTGTGGCAGGGAGCATTATCCTGCTGAAAGAGGCCACTAGCATCAGGGAATGTACTTGGCCAGCTACAATGTTTAGGTAGGTGGTACGTGTCAAAGCATCATCCCCATGAATGGCAGGACGCAAGGTTTCCCAGCTCTGCCGGTAACGGCTGTGCACATTGCCGGCGAAGTTCTGCTCGGGGGTTCTGGCGCATGCAAGCAGAAAAAAAAATTACGCCAGGAAGGATCCGCCTTCCGCCCGTATTTTTACGATGGGCAGACGGCAAGGGGTTAAAAACCTTTTGACTTTAATATCACTTTAACCCTTTTCTAATCTACCCAAAGCTAAAAAAAAACGTGGCTGTATATACCCTTTAAGAATTCGCTGCTTGGCCTACAAACTGCTATTTAGAGATCTTCCTCGATGGAGAGCGGCGCCCTCGCCGGGAAGAGTTTCTCGCTGTTTTCTGGTAACTTTTATGAGGCAGAGAATAGAACGTCTCCACATTAAATACATGCTTGAGGGCTTATTATTCCCCGCGATGGCTTTCTTCTTGGGCTCTTGAGCAGCGCTGTATTGTCGGCCTCTACATTAGCTGATGATTTGAATGGGCGCTTTACAGCTTATTACTTTAGATGACATAAAACGATGAAGGGAAAAGGGAGATTAACCGCTGGGATTCTTGACCTTGAAATGGGTAGATGTTCATTTCGTTGAATAATCCTTTTATGCCTTTATAACTTCCAGTAAGTGACAAAATCCGTCTCGGCGTAATAAAGCTTCTATGCTGCCTGCCTTTATGTCTGCTCATTTGCCTTTTACAGCCGCGTCCATTTCCAGGCGACGGAAGGAACGCAGCAGGCCAGAAGAAAGGGCCACTGTCAGGTGAGTGGGCGGCGGCGGGTCGAACGTGACCGTTTAATGAACGCGGGCTGTCGGATGACTTAAAAAGGAGGCTACCCGTGTGATTTCATACGTTTTTAAAAGTAGATTAAAGCAAGACGGAATATCGGGAATTCCTGGTATGACAGCAATGATCTCAAATAACAATAATAATATGAATGGACCTTTTTTTTATTGTGGAGCACGTTACTTAAACAGCCAGTTGGCAGCACCATTGTTCTTGGAAGACGTACATGCACGTCCTCCTGTGCTCGTCTCTGTGCACATGCAGCAGCTGTCATTAGCTGATTGGACGGCTATGTGCCTTGTGATCTCTGTGATTGGTGATTGCAGCGATCACATGGGAATGTTTAAATTGCCATGTCCTCCCCTTCCTCTTACAACAGAGGCAGGGGAGGGTAAAGGAGGTATTCAATGAATTAATCATTCATTGATTAGCTGCTGGTGAAAACAAGCTGCAGCAGCGAGAGATAATAAAGCTTAGCACTTCTACCCCCTCTCCTCTACAGTATACAGTATGTCAGCTCCATTCTATCTCCTCTCTGAACTGTATATTTAACCCTTCCCCTCCCTTATCCTGCACATCTGTACATTAATCCCTTCATCTCCATCCTCCCACTGTATGTGACCTCTACATTAACCCCTTCACTCCCTCCTTCCACTCTGTATGACCTGTACATTAACCCCTTCATCTCCATCCTCCCACTATATGTGACCTGTACATTGACCCCTTCATCTCCAGAGTCCCACTGTATGTAACCTGTACATTAACCCCTTCACTCCCTCCTTCCACTCTGTATGACTTGTACATTTAATGTATCCAGTGCACCATTACCAAGCTCCATGTTTACCCCGTCAAGTTTCTTCATTTCCAAAACATTGTGAGAAAAAAAAATTAGATCAACTTGGGGTGTCTACTTTGCAAAAGGGGTCATTTCAGGAGATTTCTACTGACCTGACATTTTATTTTTTCATGTTCTATAACAGTAAGTAAGGGAAACAGGTTTCGTTTTCATATTTGTGGGTATTTTTTTCCTTCATGTAGTAAGAATTGGAAAGAAAGACAGTTATGGTGAAATGGCAGTAACCCCAATCTCAGTGAGTTGGCAGACAGTTGACTTAATCCATATGAGCCCTTGTAGATCATTGAGAAGTTGAATCCAAACTGTGCAGATCTTACAACATAGGAACATAGCGAACACAGGATAGGTCTAATGATCATAATGTGATCCACTCAGCAAAGGACATGTGGCTGAGATGCAGACTGGAGCATAATGAAGAAGGGTGGAGCTATCTACACAGAGGAATCTGTACTATGGGGAGGGGTGCAGACAAATACCAGAGACAGATAAAATACCTGTCCTTAGAACCTTGGATAGCTCCTTGCCTGATCTCCTGTGTAATCCTCAGGTAAACCTAGTTTCTGTTGAACTCTGAACTCCTTGCTCCTCCCTTGAACTTCCTATTTAAGCCATGCCTTTGCACTTCCTGTTTGCTGGATTATTGTGCTTCTGCCAATACCTTGCTTTCTTGCTCCTCCTGTAATACAATCCGCTCATACTGCTACCCATGTACCGACCTTTGGCTGCTGATTCCCGACTACTCTCATTGTCTTCCACTTCATACCTGATACCTTTTGGCTGCTGACCTCGGCTTGATCTCTGACTACGCTTCTGCCTGCTCCTATACTTCTACCGTCTGCTCGTGTACCAAACTCGGCCTGTTATACCATGAATTTGCCTGCTGTTTCAGCTACTGGACTCAGAGCCTGATGCAGATCGTGACACAGTGAGAGAAGTATGTAGTAGAAAGAGTTCTAGTGTGTCTATGGGAATATGAATATTTGAAGGATGGAGCGGATCAGATGTGGATTATAGTAAGGTTTTCCATGCAAGAAGTGATGCTTTTAGAGTAATTGGAAGGTTGGTTAAATAGGTGGTTTGGTAGGATTGGGTAGAGAAAGACAATATTTGGATTTTCTTTGGGGATGGAGGATTTTTCAATGAGGCACCATTGTTTATCTAGTGTGCTATTGAACCAGTGTTTTCATAATTGATCTAGAAGGACTGCATGGTAATAATCTTTAAGGTCGGGGTAGCCTAAGCCACCAGCTTTTTTATGTTTAATAATTAAAGACACTGAGCAATGAGGGTGTTTATTACACCATCTATAGTTCCTCATGATGGATCGCAGTAATGTGAAATTTGTTTGGAGGCATTGTTATTTGGAGAGTTATAGAATTGTATAATATTTGAGGTAATATTATAATTTTAAGGCAAGCAAGTCTAGTTGACCAAGAGAGATAATTTTTGTTATGGTTATTTAGCCACTTGCTGACAGGGGTGTTACACCCCCTTCCTGGCCAGGCCATTTTCCATATTCAGTGCTGCTATATTAAAATTAATTGTATACCATTTTTTGGGGGACAGATGGAGCGTTATTTTGGAAGTATCTAATCACCACTGCAGGTTTTTATTTTTTACTATATAACGAAAAAACGATTTTGAAAATGTTGAAAAAAACAACTGTTTTCCCTACGTTATGTTATAAAACATTTATTATTACCCATATTTTTGGGAAAATATAAAAGACAGGGTCACGTCGGGTAAATAGACACCAAACATGTAAAACTTTAAAAATGCGTGCGCCCACAAAATCGTAAAAAAACTACCATGCCTAAAATTGGCCATAGGTGGCGCTTTAAAAGTTTTTACCACTCATCAGTTTAGTGTTATCAGTAATTGATGGGCCTACAATTATTGCTCTCATTTCGATGATCGCGGTGATATGTAACATGTGCTGCGCAATCGTTGTTTTTGCACGTAGGCGTGCCCAACGTATATTTACATGTATAAGTGCGCGCGGGGGACTTAAAACTTTTTTGGGTATTTTGTTTTTAATATGAGAGAAGGAGAACCATGAGGTGAGTGCTTTTCACTCACCTCATAGTTCTAGCCGACCTGTGACAATGAGACTGTCACAGGTCGACTCAGAAGATCGGGAGGTGAGCGAACACATACCGGCGTTCGCTCACCTCTCGATCCTGTCACGGCTCTCTGCCGGGACAGTGGAGGGGCTGGATTCCCCGCTCCGATCCGCCAGCGCTGACTGGCGGAACGGACAGGGGAGGGGGCGGGTACAGCTGGCTCTGCCTCTAGATAGGCAGAGCCAGCTGTCAGTCACGCAGCTGGGTGGATCCCGGCACAATTGTCGGGATCCGCTTCAGCTGCGGCGTCTCAGTATACCGCGAGCAGCACCTATGGTGACGCTAATTTGTGTCCTCCCGTTACCCTAAGGAGAACTATGGGGAAAAGCCTTAACCCCATAGTTCTCCTTTAACTTGATTGCTACCGCATTGGGGGTTAAAAAGCCCCCAATGTGATAGCTAGAAAAAAAAATGACAGGTCCTCTTAATGGAGACATCAAGGGTCCCCAAGACCCCTGATGTCATCTAGGGACCCCCAAAGAAGCTAATGAAGCAGAGATCTGCTTCATCTGCTTCTTCTTTGACTCTCAGCCAGAGAAATGACAGCTAAAGGCGGAAGTGATGTAATAGACATCGCTTCCACCTTTAGAGAGAGAAGGGGGAGAGTTCAGCGATTAGAAATGCTGATCTCTCCTCCTTCTCTATTCGAGCAGCCGCTGTGCTGGTCCTGTCAGTCCTGGGCCAACAAGGGTTTCTCCACCAAGTACTAAGTCATGTTTTGCTTGGGGATCAAATACTTATTTTACTCACTGAACTGCAACTCAGTTTATGACATTTGTATCATGCGATTTCTCTGGATTTTTGGTTGATATTCTGTCTCTATCATTTAAAATACTCCTATGATAAAAATTATAGACCTTTAATTTCTTTGTAAGTGGGCAAACTTACAAAAATCTGCAGGGGATCAAATCATTATTTTCCACACTGTATGTATAAAGGATGAAATTATGGATATAATACGAGAGGCTATCATTTTGGCAAAGATTTTGAGATCAGTATTAAGTAGGGAAATGGGCCTGAAATTTTGAGGAGAGGATGAGTCTTAGGTTTAGGAAGAGTGATTATAGAAGCTTTAAGCATTTCTAATGGGAAAGAAATGGAAGTCGCAGCCAGATAAAAAAAACTTTTAGTAAATGAGGATTTAAGACATGAGAAAATAGTTTATAGTATTTGGTGGAGAATCCATCTGGCTCGGAGCTTTGTTTATTGGTAGATAATTGATTGCTTTCTTAAGTTCTAATAAGGAAAATGGAGAGTTAAGGGATTGTAATTGAGAGTCAGAAAGGGATGGAAGATTTACAGACTCTAAGAATGCTTCAATATTTTTCTGCGTGGGTTGAGGGATCGTTTTTTAAGGTTGTACAGAGTGCTGTAATAGGTGCTAACTTCATCTGCTATTTTTTGAGGATGCCATATTTTTTGGTTGGTTTTAGGATCTCATAAAAAGGGTATTTTAGTTTTAGAGCAATGATCTTTTAATCGCTTAGCTAAGAATTTACCTGCTTTGCTGCCATTGGAATAAAAGTTTAATTTGGAGTTGAAATAAAATGTGTCTGCTTGATTTTTTTAAAGCAGTGCGAAGATCTACTCTGAGTTTTAAAAGGGAGGATATTATTATTATAATACAGGATTTATATAGCGCCAACAGTTTACGCAGCGCTTTACCATCACAATTCAAGACAAGATGGTAAAGAGGGCCCTGCCCGTGAAGGCTTACAGTCTAAAAGGGAGGGGCAAGTCATACATGAGGAGGGAGCTGTGTGGGGATGAATTGTTTGAGAACGTGATGTTTGAGTGTTTAGGTTGAGGTGGGATAAGCTTCCCTGAAGAGATGAGTCTCAAGGGATCGCCTAAAGGCAGTCAGAGTGGAAGATAGACGGACAGGTTGGGGTAAAGAGTTCCATAGGATGGGAGAGACTCTAGTGAAGTCCTGGAGGCGAGCATGGGAGGAGTTGATGAGGGAGCAGGAGGTCTTTTGAAGAGCGGAGGGGATGGTTAGGCTGATACTTTGAGACAAGGTTGGAGATATAGCCGGGGCCAGAGTTGTGGATGGCTTTGTAAGTGGTTGTTATTAGTTTGAATTTTATCCTTTGGGCTATTGGAAGCCAATGAGTTGGTGGGAGATTTTTGTTTGTTTTGGGTTTCTAGCGAGTTAATTTGAAGAAGAAGGTTGTAGACATATTGCGACCTCCGTTTTCTTTCTTTAGCATCTTGTTTCATTAGTAAACCTCTCATGTACGCCTTGTCAGAATTCCATATGCAGAAGGGACTGTCCACCGAGGGACAGTTAATGTCAAAAAATTCTTTAAGATGTTTTTCAATATATTGAGAATTTTTAGGATTAGACATTAGAGATATGTTATTACGCCAGAGGAATACACTTTGTGGAGATTCTTTAAGTTATTGTCAAGGATATGGGAGCATGGTCTGACCGTGTAATATTGTGGATTTGGCATTGATGTATTTTGAATAATAGGTGTTTGCCGGCTAGAAATAGGTCTATATTTGAATATGAGTTGTAGGGGGTAGAATGGAATGTAAAATCCTTTCGTTAGCGTGAAGACAGCGCCATGGATCACATAGATTTTCTTTTTGAAAAAGATGGTGTAAAGATGGTGTGGCTTTCCTACGTGGGTTGGAGGAATCCACAGAGGGGTCTGGTGTTATATTAAAATCTCCACAGCATAGTATATTTCCCTGTCGCAGGGATGCAGATTTTTTTAAGACTTTACATAAAAAAACATATTTGGTGTGTTTTGGGAGCATAAAACCATACAATGGGGTATATGACATCATTTAAAAAGACAACTAGAATAATATAGCTACTAAGGAGCTATATTATATAGTATAGGAGCAATACTATATTGGCTGCCGAAACATATCAGCGGAAAATGGCACTTTTGTCAAAATGCCGAAAGTGCCATTTTTTGGCCGATATAGCGATGCATTCCTTCTTTCTCTCCTCCCTGCTGGCAGGGCCGGATTTACTCTCTCTGCTGCCCCAAGGCAAGGTTCCTCAATACGCCCCCCTACCCGCCAACCAGGCCCCCCCATGGAGAATGGCGGACCTGCAGGCTGCATATAAGTGATCTCAGTGTCATCGCAGGGATCACTTGTACAAAACAAGCGGCGGCTTCCCTGCTGTACATTTAGCCCTGCTTGCCCAAAGCAGGGCTAAATGTAGAAAATAACTACACCCCAGGCGCCCGGAACTGCATGTCCCCGGCATCAAGATATAGGAATTGCACACCCCTGCTGCCCCTCTACTCCCTGCTGCCCTGAGGCTGGGCCTTGGTTGGCCTTGTGGGAAATACGGCCCTGCCCGCTGGGCGCTACTCTGTGTCCCAGCGGGCAGGAGAGAAACTGTCACAGGCGGCCGAGCGCTGTGAGGCTCTGGCGTCTCTCCTCCCTGCACCACTCAGCCTCCTGTCACAGATCGGGAGAGCAGTGTGTGGCTGGAGACAGCCAGCGCTGTCACAGGAGGTCCTGGATTGGTAGGTAATAGCTTTGTTTTAGCATTGGTATATGCCGCTGACAGTTGTATATGTGCCTTCCGGCTTCGTGCTGCAGTGAGCTAGTTGAAACACCAGCCATTCGGCTCACGCTCTGGCCATGCCCCGTTTGCAAGGTTTTTTTCACAGAAAGAAAGAAACAGAGGCTTCTAAAGGGTTAAAATTTCTTCTTGGCTCCTCCTTCTTTGTAATGTTAGGTGCGGCTGTGAGGGGTAAGGGCTTTGCATTGTATGTTAATAAGGTTAGTGAGAGAAACACAATTCACAAATTTCAGTTCTTTCTATAAGGACAGATCATTGTGAAGGTGCCTAGAAAATCATGGATTTAGCCATGTTGCCTGCTGCAACAAAACATCTAAAAGGTAAGAAATATTTGTTTGAAAATTGATCAGGCACACATAACAAGCAAATGAAATTTGACTGCAAAAGTGGAAATACACTTTGATGGCCCATTTAGATTTCTGCACCATGGTAATGCACATAACATACATTACAACATTGCAGCTCCATTCATTTTGAATGGCACCCCAATGTATGAAGGGCTATTTCCAGCTTTTGTCACATGAGGGTGCATTGGCTTTCAATGGACTTTCAATGCACGTTAATGTGCGTCAAGGCAATGTAAAAATGTAAACAAGACCTACATGAAAATCCTTTTATTTTTATTCAACACTTTATACTAGACTTTTAAGCTTTGTTTCGTTGTGAATTGAAATTCTGACAAATTTCTTTAAAGTCGCAAATTTCCAAATTTGAATTTATCCGAATTTCAGATGCATTCGAATTTCCAAATTCAAACTATTCCAATTTTTTTTATGAATGAAAAAACAAAACTAAATCGCACATGTGACCGTTTTCTGGCAAATCAGATCTATGAGGACCGGTACGGACAAAGGGGACCGGTACAGACAAAGGGGACCAGTTCAGACCAGTACAAATAATCAGTATAGACTAAGAAGACCAGTAGGGACTAAGATGACAGTACATAACTAAATTGACCAAATGCCCCCCCCCCAAAAAAAACAATTATTAAGTTAATGTTTAATTAAAGAACCACATCTGAATTAATACGAAGCGAAAAAACTAAAAATCTGGATCGATCCGAACCGAAAATAAAAATTACCAGTACAGACTAAATTGTCCAGTATGAATTAAGAGGATCAGTACGGACTAAGAGGACCAGTATGGACTAAAATGGCCAGTAAGCACTAGGGAGACTAGTTCGGACTATAATGTTCAGTATGGACTAGGAGGACCAGTTCGGACTAAAATGACCAGTACAGACTAAGATGACCATTACAGGCTAAAATGAGCAGTGTGGACTAAGATGACCAGTATTGACAAAAAGAACCAGTACGGGCTTAGATGACCAGTACAGATCTAAAATGACCAAAAAATCCCCCCCCTCCAAAAAAAAGTAAAGGTAATTTTTAATGAAAGAACCCCATCTGAATTGATCTGAAACGAAAAGGAAAAATTCGGACAGATCTGAATGAAAAAAAAAAATCAGATC